>NC_135211.1:51411681-51711681 GCF_052324685.1 Brachyhypopomus gauderio
CTGTAAATCTCGAATATCATCTGTAGTGTAGTGTCTTTATGCGTGTGCAAACGAGGGGAGTCGGAATTTGGCACAACACGTTAGTTTGAAAAAAAAAGCTAAATGAAAATGAGCACTTTCTTCATTGATTTACAACTTTGACCTACCACCTGATTAACTTTTTGCTCAGCCCCCTGATGAGTGAAGAAAAATCTACAGAAAAGCTGCACCTCATTATAAGCCGCATGGTTCAATGCGTGGGGAAAAATGTAGCGGCTTATAGTCCAGAAAATACGGTGGCGTATATATATATATATATGTATGGAAATTGGAGGATTTTGAAGAAATAGCTAAACAATGTCGTAACTACAAAGAAGAAATTGAGGTTAAGACTTAATGAATTACCTAACCTATACAACTCGTGTACAATACAAACTAAGTGGTACAGTATTATAAACTTTAGTTGGCAACGTCATCTTTTGACTCTTGACCAAAATACAAGATGGCAGCATGTCCTTTTTTGTCTTGTAACGATTGTGAATCAGGAGACGGACACAATTGCTGGAGAGAGGCTGATTTATTGACGGAACTAGCTCGCAGTTTCACTGCGCCAATGCGAACGGTGCGAGACCGGCGAGGCATAACGACTCACATTACTTTAACACACAACGATGAGATAATGAATACAACAACTCGTAGCGTTTTGCACTGAAGTAACAACTCGTAGCGTTTTGCACTGAAGTAACAACTCGTAGCGTTTGCACTGAAGTAACAACTCGTAGCGTTTGCACTGAAGTAACAACTCGTAGCGTTAACATACAGCAATCATACACAGAATGGAAGCCATGAAGGCTATTTTACCTAACATGTCAATACAATGAAAATTAAACAAACATCACACACACCCTTTAAATATTCAAATACCCAGACACAAAATGTCGACAAAACATTAAAAAACACGAGCAACCAATCCCAGAGAACACTCGACTAAAGAAACACGAAATGTGGAAAAGAATCAACAAACGAGAACTACACACTACAATCGACGATGACACGCACTAAACTAGAAGGATACAAATCACGCTAACCAAGGAACAACTAACTGTTCCGACACATACACCGAGGAGATTAAATCAGTTAGAGACCGGGACATAAACAAACGATACCGCTGATATCCATACTTAAATGACCAAACGCTGACCATGTAGATACTCAGTTAACATGACTAGGAAAAACAGATACTTAATCAGACGCGGAGAACTCCGACCTAACAGGGTTACGTGGCGTGAAACAAGAGCCTGATGGTTACACAAACAACGACCTCCAACGAAGGAATGAGAACATAGGGAATAAAACCCCAACTCATTACACAAACAAACACGAAACAGCTGATGAGACTAACACTGGGCGGGGGAAACAAAACAGGGCGTAACCACGGATGATTAAACAAAACAAAATAACTAACAGCATGATCTAGGAGGAGGGCCGAGTCAGACATTACATAAGCCCCTCCCAAAGCGTGCCACTCCGGGGCACGCAAAATATCACAAAACATAAAATTACACATACACATCACATAACCAAAAAACAAAACACCACCTACCAGGTCAAACAAAACCCAAATGGGTAGGCCTACAACCTTAAAGCATGGACACAAGGGTTTCAATCAAGGTCAACCCCGAATGGGAACATCCGGCAACGAACCAGACAACAGGTGCAATGGGGCACACCGTATTACAGGACCAGAAACTGGCACCGGATCAAAAAAAACCCCCAGGCAAAGCAGAACATGCAGAACCGGATACATGGGGCGAAATAAAGGGGACAGACGGGTTAACCAACTCAACAACCGATCGGGTCGGTACAATAGAAGGCCGAAAACACCAGGTTTCAGGGCACCGGGCAGGATCCTCGCCAGCAGACACAGAGGCCGCAGAACTCTGAACAGTCAAATCAGGGACAGGCGCGGACCTAGGAAAAGGATCAGAAGAAACAGAACCAGTACTACACGAACCCAAGGAGATAACAGAGGTCAAAATACACAAAACCACAGACATATGCACAGGAACCAAGTAGGTGAGAGAACACGGCAAAGACCACCTAACAGGAACAGAACCAACAGACGAACACATCTCCAAAGGCACAGACATATTCACAGGTAAAGGGACCACAACAGACACAGGAACCAAAACATAATTAGGTACAGGAGCAAGAAACAAAGGCATAGATTTAGGATCAAAGACACGCAACAAGTCAAAAACCGTAGGACTATTCACAGAGCTACTGCCAGCACCAGAGTGCACATAGGAAGCACCCCTAGACAGTTCTGGAACCTCCTCACCATCCTCACAACCCAGACTTGGCTTGGTATCTCCTACATCCGACCAACCAACCCCAGGATTAAACCCAGCGGTCGCAGGAACAGGCCCAATGGCCTCAGGCAACTGTCTGTGACCTCCAAGCCCCTGGCAAGGAGCTTTGGGTGAGAGTTGTACCATTTCATGGGTCCTCAGCCAGGGTGCCAGTTCAGTCTCAGAAAAAGCGGGAGAACTCCGTCGACGGGGTACGAGAGCCAGAGGAACTGGTGGATGGAATGCAAGAGGCAGAACAGAAGGCAACGAGCAGGCCCTGGAGAGCGACGGAGTCGACGAGCAGGCCCTGGAGAGCGACGGAGTCGACGAGCAGGTCCTGGGGAGCGACGGAGTCGACGAGCAGGCCCTGGGGAGCGACGGAGTCGACGAGCAGGCCCTGGGGAGCGACGGAGTCGACGAGCAGGCCCTGGGGAGCGACGGAGTCGACGAGGAGACGCCCAAAGCTGACACCAGGGCGCCGGAAAACGTAGAGGCCTGAGGGACGTCAGGAAGCATGGAGGCAGACAACCCAACAGAGAATGTTGCATCTGATGAGGCGGTGATGTACATAGAAGGCGACAGGGCAGATGAGACAGACTCTAAGTCAGACTGGACGATAGGCAGAACAGCCTCTACGTTCAGGTCGGAGGATTCTACTTGCGTTGATGTAGGGCCAAGAGGTGTTACAACCAGTTCATCAGCAACCTGAGACATGTTCGTGACTGGTAGGGCCTCTAGGGTAGCTTTGGCACCTTGGCCCAAACACTTCAGATTCCCCACATAACCAATAGGGTAGGCGTTGTGGGTCTGAAAGCGTTGACTTTTAAGTTCACTGTTCCTTACTTGGTCCTTTTCCCTCATAGACGTTGCAAGGCAGGGGACTCGAGTAATAGAAGTTTTTTCCAGGTCAAAAGCTGACCGTACAGAAGCGTCAAAAAACCGTAACTTAAGATAACGAAAAAAACCCTCAACGGTCCACGCCTCCTCAGATCTATGAGCCAGGACAAGGTCAGCCCAGTCTAATGCCTCCCCTCTCAACAAGGACCTCATGAACAATACCAGAACATTGTCTGGAGGTTTTGGACAAGTTAAGTGCTGGAAGTACAATGTACATTGCAAAACAAAAAGACCCACATTGTCCTTCTTGCCACCGAATACACAGGGACAGGGCATCAAAGAAGGCAACACAACTGGTTTGTCAATTCCATCCAACAACAACTCCTTTTGTAACATATTCAAACGAGTTCCAAAGTCTACTCCAGTATCCGAGGTGCACACATCGTTAGTGGAATGTAATACCGGTTGCACATCTTCGTGCTTATCGACGCCTAATTGGGGATCGTTCTGACCCATACCCGGACGATTCAAGTCCAACTCTCCTGCTGTGTCCTGATAAAAGGGGAGGTCGTTCTGTAACGATTGTGAATCAGGAGACGGACACAATTGCTGGAGAGAGGCTGATTTATTGACGGAACTAGCTCGCAGTTTCACTGCGCCAATGCGAACGGTGCGAGACCGGCGAGGCATAACGACTCACATTACTTTAACACACAACGATGAGATAATGAATACAACAACTCGTAGCGTTTTGCACTGAAGTAACAACTCGTAGCGTTTTGCACTGAAGTAACAACTCGTAGCGTTTGCACTGAAGTAACAACTCGTAGCGTTTGCACTGAAGTAACAACTCGTAGCGTTTGCACTGAAGTAAAAACTCGTAGCGTTTGCACTGAAGTAACAACTCGTAGCGTTAACATACAGCAATCATACACAGAATGGAAGCCATGAAGGCTATTTTACCTAACATGTCAATACAATGAAAATTAAACAAACATCACACACACCCTTTAAATATTCAAATACCCAGACACAAAATGTCGACAAAACATTAAAAAACACGAGCAACCAATCCCAGAGAACACTCGACTAAAGAAACACGAAATGTGGAAAAGAATCAACAAACGAGAACTACACACTACAATCGACGATGACACGCACTAAACTAGAAGGATACAAATCACGCTAACCAAGGAACAACTAACTGTTCCGACAAATACACCGAGGAGATTAAATCAGTTAGAGACCGGGACATAAACAAACGATACCGCTGATATCCATACTTAAATGACCAAACGCTGACCATGTAGATACTCAGTTAACATGACTAGGAAAAACAGATACTTAATCAGACGCGGAGAACTCCGACCTAACAGGGTTACGTGGCGTGAAACAAGAGCCTGATGGTTACACAAACAACGACCTCCAACGAAGGAATGAGAACACAGGGAATAAAACCCCAACTCATTACACAAACAAACACGAAACAGCTGATGAGACTAACACTGGGCGGGGGAAACAAAACAGGGCGTAACCACGGATGATTAAACAAAACAAAATAACTAACAGCACGATCTAGGAGGAGGGCCGAGTCAGACTTTACATGTCTGCTCTGTGTCTGTTTTAAATTTGAATTATTTTAATACATCTTTCATACTGAATTTGTTTTCTGAAACAGGCTCTAAGTAACAATTTATTTTTAGTAACTTGAGCTAGTGATGGGCAAATGATGCCTCATGAAGCAATGAAGCTTTCCAACCCTTTGCAAAAAGGTTCATTACTCGAGGCTTCATTCATCACTCACTAGTGACATCTGCTGGTGAAACTGTAACAGCCTTGTCATTCAGTTGGATCATACTTTCAAAAATTTGTAAATGCAACATTGTCACAAAGTTTCCATCAAACTCATGTTTAGTAACAGGAGAATCAATTAAATAATATTTAATTGTCATGTTTTAATTATTAAAATTATTTGTAGCCAATCTAATTCTTGACTATCAGTGGTTGTGTTGGGTTTTCTTGTATGTCATGTGTTGTGTTGTTCAATAATAAGACCTGTTGATTACTTTAAGTTATTTTCCTTTATTCTCTCTCTTCATGTACTCCCGCTACACTTCTTCTCTCCCCTTCACTCCTCCTCCTCTATCACCCCCTAGCGGGCTCTATAACTATACTACATTTCCCTTCCCTTGTAGGATTTTAACTTCTAGCCCAACTAAATTGAACATCTTGTTGCCTAGTAACATTTCCAACATAGAACCTCACATAATAAAACACGTTTAAACCAACTTAACTACTAAAACAAAACTATTTCCCACATTCTCTTTTTTTTCAATTCTACATTCTGTAGCGAGCTGGCTTCCTGATAACCCTCCCAGATCTGGTGGTAAGTTCATCTGCAAGTGCGGTTTCCGGTACTGTGACAGTCTCTTGAGGAGTCTCAGTTGGCAAGTGTCTAAGTCTGGAGTCTCTGGTTCTGGGATGTTGACCTCCCCTATTATGGGTGCATGTCGGAGGTGTTTGACATTCCTCATAACTCTACTTCCATTTTCAGTGTTGACCAGCTCAAAGGAAGAGTCAGAGGTACTCCTCACTATAACATAACGCACATCTTTGTATTTTGAATCCAACTTGTTGTTCTCCAGATTTGCGATGTATACAATGTCTCCGACCTCAAAACCATGTTCTTTTGCTCCATGTTTCTTGTCAGCATACTCTTTCATTTTCTTCTTATATTCATCATGATGCTTTCTTATGTCTCTGTTCTCATTTTCTTCTTCTCCCCAATGAGGTAGTTTGTTGCGCATATCCCTCCCAAAGATGAGATAAGCTGGGGTTTCCCCTGATGCTCTGTGGGTGGTTGTACGATACGCCATCAGGATCTTTGACAGTTCGTCTGTCCAATGCTTTCCTTCACACTTACTGACTCTGAAAGCCTTCTTCAGATAGCGATGGAAGCGCTCAATCTTGCCATTACTCTTTGGATAGTAAGGGGATGCTCTGATATGTTTGATTCCACAGGTTTTCAGAAAAGAGTCAAAAAGAGTGGACACAAATTGCCTTCCATTATCAGTCACTACCACCAGGGGGTATCCAAACCTTGCAAATATCTTCATTAGTTCTCCAGTAACTGTGAAGATATATCAGACACTACTACTGCTTCTGGGTAAGACGTATAGTAATCAATTACTGTCAGTATATGCTTATTATCTATAGGGCCTACTAGATCCACACCTAACTTTGTCCATGGCTTTGGGGGCAACTCCAGTGGCTGAAGTGGTTGGTCTTCATGTAGAGGTTGGTTCAGAATGCACGTATTACAGTGTCTAATCAATCTTTCAATGTCAATATCCATATTAGGCCAATAAAACTTGTTTCTCAAAGATTGTTTTGTCCTTACTATTCCTTGGTGTGTTTCGTGTGCAATGTTCATGGCCTGTTTTGTTTTGCTTTTGGGCAGCACAATCCTGTGGGCCCTAAGGATCAGTCCGTTGTGGGTCGACAATTCCTCTGCACATCTCTTATATGGTTGCAACTCCTCCGTCATGTTTGTTGGCCCTTGTCCTGTCTCAATAATTGATATAAGCTGGTTCAGAGTATCGTCTTCTTGTGTGTCTTTTCTGATGTCCTCGAGTGTCATGGCTGGTACTTCACTTGCGAGTATGGAGAGTACCCTCTCCATGTATGTGTCAACGTACTTATTACATTCTGCGGCAGACAAGGGCAGTCTTGAGAGAGAGTCTGCTATGTTACACTTACCTACCACGTGTTCAATTTTGTATTCAAATGGATGCAGTCTCATCCCCAGTCTCTGAATTCGTGGTGGCAACATTGTTGCTTTTTCTGGATTGAACATATAGATCAGTGGCTTATGGTCTGTTTGTATGGTAAACTTGCCGCCCCATAGGTATGTTCTAAAGTGCTCTACAGCCCAAACACATCCAAGAGCCTCTCGTTCAATTTGTGAATATCGTCTTTCCGTGGCAGTTAGAGAGCGACTTGCATATGCTATTGGTTTGTTTTGTCCAGTGGACTGTTTTTGAAGTAGAACAGCTCCTAATCCTATTGGACTGGCATCAGCAATTACAGTGGTCGGTGCGTCTAACTTGAAGTAAGCTAGGCATGGTTAACTTACCAGTGCTCTTTTCATGTCTTTAAAAGACTTTTCAGTCTCTGTGGCAGAGGTGGGGACTCGAGTCACATGACTTGGACTAGAGTCAGACTTGAGTCATTAATATTAAGACTTTTGACTTGACTTGAAAAAATATTCAGAGACTTAGACTTGACTTGGACTTTTACACCAATAACTTGGGACTTGAATTGGACTTGAACCTGTTTACTTGCAAAGACTTGATTTTTTTTTACCCCAAATCTAAATTTTAAAATGCATATTAATATTTATAAAATGCGCCCCATTAATTTCATTTCCGTCCTTCTGACGCAGACCGGTCCTCTGCTTTTTCACACTCTGTACATGTGTGTGTGCACGAGCTGCAGCACAACCAATCAAATGGGGGGTTGGCGAACGTAAATTTTTACCGGGCGGGGTGTAAAATGGACACAAAAGTATTGTATCGCGATCGATCGATCGCCGGTGGTTGGCGCCAGAGTAACTAGTAACTCATTGAATCATAGATATGGATCAGAGGTAAATAAACTAGATTTTTTTTTCCGGCGTGAGAAATCGGATGTGTGGCATGAGAGCGTGTGAAGACGGTCAAATGCGTGTGTCTCACGCTCAGTGCGTGAGGATTGGCGACCCTCGGTTCTGTATCTGAACTCAGGGAAGAGAGCCTCTCTCTGTCACCATCATAATATCCAGTTCTATCTCAGCATGGATTGTGTATTTGAAGACATCTATGTCGAGAAAAAAATATATATTGACAAAAGTGGAGCGAGTTTTCAGCTATGGGGGCATAATTCTACGGCCTCATCTTGCACAAATGACAGACAGACTTTTGGCCAGTTTGGTCTTTTGTAAATGCAATGCAGAATAGTTTACTGAAATGTCTAAAGTTGCAGATTCCTGTTAATTGTTCAGTTCTTATATTTGTTTGTCTTGTGTCACTCACACATGAACACACATGTTCTCTAAGAAACCAGTTAAGAGAAGAGAGGGAAAAATGCCGTTATGGTTCTTTGTATTGTACTGTGAAAATATCAGCACTTTTTATTTGAACATGGAGTTCTACTTATGACTTTTCACAGAATATTTATTTCTGGAAAATTGTAGTTTAAAGTATGAATATTTTTGCAGCTAAGTTTAACAAATTGAACTGTGCAATAAAGAGGTGTAATTACATTTTTTTTTTATACTTAGTGTTTTCAGATGCACATGTTTTATCAAGATTTGAGGACAATACAGATTTTAAAAAGAACACATGTCTATTATTTACATTTAAAATATACCTGCAACATTGGTTAAAAAAAAAAGACTCGAAAGGACTTGAAATTCCAAGTTTCAGACTTGGGACTTGACTTGACAGTTGCCTGTCTTGACTCGAGACTTGACTTGACTTGACTGTCTTTGCTTGAGACTTGACTCGGGACTTGAGGATAAAGACTTGGACTTACTTGAGACTTGCAAAACACTGACTTGGTCCCACCTCTGCTCTGTGGTCCACTGCCATTCTTCACCCTTTCGTGTCAGTCTCCTGATTAGTTCGGACATGTTTGCATAATCTGGTATGAATTTCATCAAAAATCCACATGTACCTAAAAATGAACGTAGTTGTGAAATGTTCTCGGGTCTTGGTGCCTTGCTTATTGCTTCCACTTTTCTTGGATCAGGCTTTATTCCCTCTCCTGAGATCACATGACCTAGTATTTCAATCTGATTCAATCCTAACACACATTTGTCTTTGTTAAGTGTCAGTCCTCTCTTCTGAAATCTTTTGAACACTCTCCTCAGTTTTTCTTCTAGCTGTTCCTCGTCATCTGCATATAAGACCATGTCATCCATGTAGCACACTACTCCCGGCATACCACTAAGCAATAAATCCATAGACTTCTGATAAGCCTCTGGTGCTGATGATAATCCAAATGGTACATTTTGTACCTGTAGCAACCTCGGTGTGTAATGAATGTGGTCAGGTGTCTTGACTCTGGATCTAAGTGAATTTGCCAGAAGCCTTTCCTTGCATCCAGTTTTGCATAGACTTTAGATCCCTGAACTGCTTGGAGAATGCTATCTACAGTCGGTACTGGGTGTCTTTCCCTAATCACCGCTTTGTTCACCTCTCTGAGGTCTGCACAGAGCCTCAACTCTGCTGTATCTTTCTTTGGCGTGAACAGTAAATTCGAAACCCACTCAGATCCTTCATTTACTTCTTCAATTATGTTCTGTTCAAGCATTTTGTCTAATTCTTGGTTCACAGCTTCTTTCATGTGATATGGAATTTGTCTTAATTTCTGTGCCACAGGTGGTATAGACTTATCTACTATCTTGTGTGTGTACCCTTTTACATTTCCCAATCCTTTGAATAGTTCTCCATATTCTTTAAAGATTGGCGAGGGTGCTTTTAGCCACTATGGCCCAAAGCTCTGGAATTCTCTTCCTGAAGAGCTCAGAGGCATTTCATCCCTGAATAGTTTCAAGAAGAGTCTCAAAACATTCCTGTTTAGATCTGCTTTTAGTTAAGAAACTCTCAATCTTATTTACTTCATTCTATTATTTTATAATTTGTCACTTTATTTCTTATTTACTTTACTTTTTTATTATATTGTTTACTTTTTTACATTTTATGTTATTTTAATATTTTATCTTTAACATTTTCTTTTTGTCTTATCTCCTTTTTATGTTTCTTTTATTTATACTGTAAAGCACTTTGAGTTACATGTATGTATGAAAGGTGCTATACAAATAAAGATTATTATTATTATTATTATTTATTTTTTATTTTTTTTTGGTGTCATTTTCGTTAGTGCACGGGATTATGGTTACCCTGACAATGCTCTCCAAAAGACAGTAGCAGTTTTGATGTTGAATGTGGTGAAACTTGAAAGGCGTCAAGTGAAATCACAGTACCTGGGATACCAGCCTGATTCAGCCATAGGTTGTAGGCAGCACGGTGGCTTAGTGGTTAGCATGTTTGCCTCTCAGCGCTGGGGTCTTGGGTTCAAGTCCCTATCTGAGTGGCGTTTCCATCTTCTCCCTGTGTTTGTGTGGGTTTCCTCCGGGATCTCCGGTGTCCTTCCACAGTCCAAAGACATTGAGGTTAGGTAAATTGGCAGTCCCTGACAAAGTGTGTGTCTGTGTCTCTCTCTGTTCAATGAAAAGTAGTTGTTTAAGTGTCCGTGCATGAATGTGTGTGTGCTTGTATGCCCAGTGGTGGATGGTGCTCTGCCACTAGGGTCTGTCCTCTCTCTCCCCTTCCTGCACCCCATTCAGTCACCCAGGTGGCTGTGCCTTCTGGTAGAGAGTACGCTCTGCGCAATTGGCTGCCGCTTCTTGTGTGTGATTGGTTGTCTGAGACTTACCTGTGTAACTTTTGTAAAAAGTGCCTTGGGTATCCTGAAAGGCACTATCAAATCAAATCAAATATATTTGTATAACGCTTTTCACAACATATGTTGTCACTATAAAAATTGAACATTCATTCATCATAGGTTGATAAGGTTGAAAAAGCAAATTAGGTCCCTCCTAGTTTTGATTGGATGGTATAGCAAATAGTTCAGCAGTTGGTCACTATTGCTGCTCCAGTAACTGCTGATAAAATTAGCAAAGAAAATGGATCTCTGGACTGAGGAATGAGTGTTCATGTAAAATATGTCTTATATACTGATTTGTTTTATGGACTGCATGCAGGATGTATTTATTTAGTTAAATGCAGACTATTCATTGCATATTTTACAAATGTTCAGGTAAAATACCAAGGAACTACTTCTGGGATAAGAACATCTTGATAATTGTTATATTGTGCCATCATGGCCTGCTCACTTGGCATAAATGTGAAATATAATGAAAACCATTTTGTTATTATGGGAATTTACAGTGTGTAAGTAGCAGCATACTGATGAGAAATGCTAATTTAATCTCCTGGCTCAACCTCCACAATTCTCTCAGCTTCACACCAAAAGACAGAAGCTCACTAGAAGAGTGAAGATATAAGCTTTAATCAGATACAGACTCAAAAATTGTCAATACAAGGACAATCAGCCTATACTAATTTTAATTTAAAGCCAAAAATATTAAAAAAAAACAGCCAATTTCTAGAACCTTTAAATTAAACTTATAGGGAGCCATGTTTTAAATTAAGGTTGCTATAGTTGCTCTCTTTCCCTTCTTCACTGTAACATTTTCTCACAAATCCAAATAAAAGTGACACTACATTGATAATCTGCCCAGTTAAACACAGGGTTCAAACCAGGCTGACCCGTTATAACACAGTCCTCATCCCCTGCAAAACTGTTTGGTTCCTTTGTGTCCCAGTATCTGAAAGAGAGAATGAAAACATCACCTGTGTTGCATAATGTAATGAGGAGCAAGAGATACTAGCTCCATCATGAGTTTAGTTCAGTGGTTTCTTACCCATTAGTTAGTGCTGTTCCATCCACCCATTTCCAAGTTCCCTCTCTTTCAACATCAGTCAAGCCAATCCAAGAATAAATACTGCCAAGGGTTTGTCTGATGAACTCCTGTCATTGTGATAACATGGTATGATAAAAAATCTAAAATCAGATCTCTCTGCCCTCCCACCCCCTCACCTGTTCCTCTCTGCTGTTTATGATCACCAGGTCTGCTCCTCTTGCTCTGCAGTCCTGTCTGCTCTCACTCCAGGTCTTCTTCTCAGTAGAGATAAAGTACATACTGGAGCTGAAGACGTGTTTCCAGCACTGCTTTTCGGCCGTTCCTAGTGATGGTATTTCCAAAGAAATATAATCAGTAAGTTGAAAAACTATTTCACATAACATTTAAGAACGATATTGTAACGCAGCGTATGCTGCAGAGTGAGGAGGCGGACACAAACGCTGAGGAGAGCGAGATTTAATAAAGGGAATTCCAAACTCAGGGTCAAACAGGAAGTCAGTGGTCAAATCCGATAAGGAGTCCGAACATGAAACACGGAGTGGCATAACTGGACACAGAGTACAACAAGGGACTAAGGCACTGAACGATATACTTAAACAAAACACGGGTAGAACGCATAGACACACCAGACAACCAGGATACAGAAATACAGGGCGACTGGGCAACGGAACCAGAAGTACTCACAGACCAGGATTCACAGAACAGTGAACAAGAGACTGCACGGGTTCACAAGAGAACTAAATCCACAATCACGGACAACGGGCTAGGGAAACACAGGGATATAAGTACACAGGACTAAACTAGTCACAGCTGGACACAATGACGACTCGGGCGAGGCAGACAGGGAGGAAACCATAGAAACAGTCAAGCAGGGCGGGAATAACGGGCAAGGAACAACACAGACACGAGGAACAGGGGACTAGAGTGACAGCTAAGAGGGGGGGGGGGGCGTAGCCCTACGTGACAGATATGGGGAATTAACTTATTTGAAAAAGTTTTAGCATGATGATCATATTGACATACTGATGTCTCTATATGTACACATAGAGGAAGACCAGCACAGAGACTCACCATCTATTGAACTGTTGAACTACATGAGAGAAAAGCAAATGAAGCTTGCTACAATGATGACACACTTAAAGTAAATAAACACTGACTAGACTACCCATATACCCATATCTTGGTTGCTTAAGAGTTTTGGACAGTACTGTAACAGCATATAAATGTTCACTCACTCAGTTCAGAAAACTCTCTTTTGAGTTTTTCTCTCTCTTTGTTTAGTTGGTCTCTCTCTACTGTCAATCTGTTGTAACTGGTCTGTAACTGGTCTCTCTCTACTGTCAATCTGTTGTAACTGGTCTGTAGCTGGTCTCTCTCTACTGTCAATCTGTAGTAACTGGTCTGTCGCTGGTCTCTCTCTACTGTCAATCTGTTGTAACTGGTCTGTAGTTGGTCTCTCTCTACTGTCAATCTGTTGTAACTGGTCTGTAACTGGTCTCTCTCTACTGTCAATCTGTTGTAACTGGTCTGTAGCTGGTCTCTCTCTACTGTCAATCTGTAGTAACTGGTCTGTAGCTGGTCTCTCTCAATAGTCAGGTTGTTGTTTCTGGGTTGTATCTGATCCCTCTCTGCAGTGAACTTGACCCACAGCACTGTGATGGCAGTCAGCAGGAGAACACACAGCAGCCCCAGACACACTGCAGTCAGTCTAGAACATCTGCTCCCTGTGGTGATGGTTTGTGAAGCAAGAAAATAGTTTTTTAAATAAAGATAAAATATCAAGTAATCAATTAACATACAACTTTACACATACTAATCTGGGTGTAACAGTACATCACATGAATTTCAGACCAATATGGTCAGTGTGGAGTTCTCTGTTGCTTGGTAATTATATGTAGTATTTTCATATAAACTCTTGTAGATACTGAATTTTTAAATTTGTCTCAGTGTTTTGATTTTACACCAAACCACCACATAGTCTATTGCCCATTGCCGTATATTTGATAATTGTTATTAGTTAAGATGATTATAATGTGTGTGCGCGCGCAAGGATGTGTGTCTGTGTGTTGGCCACACTCCCTTGTTGTGTCCCGTTAGTATTCAGTGTTCACCAGTATTTTTGTGTCACATCCTTTATGTGCTACACCTGTGTCTTGTTTGCTTCTTGTCTTGTATGTTGTCGGTCTTTGACCTTCCTTCCGTGTCTCCATCGAGATCACTATTTGCTATTTGTGCAAGTTGTCTACAAGTCCATTAAATGTTAGTTGTGCCAGCAACATCACCTCCATATCCTGCTTAATCTACAAGAAGAGAACACCTTACTGTGGCTTTTAAATTTTCTGTTACATCTCCTTGTTGTGAAGAACTGTGTTAACTGCACTGACTAAAGGTATGGAACTTTCCCAAAAGGAAAGGGTACAGTGTGTTGGAAGTATTGACCCCCACATCCATAGAAAGCTTGTATCATACTGAAAACATTTAAACCATTCAAACAACCACATACATTTATGATATGTCAATAAGTATATGATTAAAGCTTGTTTAATAAGCTTGGAAAACATTTTTATAAAGAACAGTTTAGGGATAGATTACGGATAGGCATAATCTAAAACACTATACAAAACAATGCAGTTATAAAGACATGCATATGAAGCAAAGAGAGAAAGCTTAATAGTATACTGACCTGACCTGAGTACTGACCTTAAGTGTGTACTGACCTGAGTTTTGTTTTTTTGGTTTTCTGGTTCTGTGAGTATCCAGGTTATTCCGATTCTTGTCTTCTGAATAATATATTTTGACTTCAGTATCGTCTATATTTTCATAAATATTAATACTATTTTCCATTGTTCTCTCTTTGGGAATCTGATCTTAGATAGAAATGTAAATCAGTCCACACAGATGAATCAGTCCACACAGATGAAAGAAGTGTGCTGAAATTTAGCCCACTATACTAATATATATTTGTTCCTGTTAATCTGAACTCTCACTTCCTCCTTTACTAAAGTTACATCATGGGTGTCTGCTTGCTAAAGATAATGTGAAATTAGGCTGTGACCTGGTCAAGTAATAAAAAAGAGAATTCAACTATCTGACCATGTCGACTGTAAAGTCTTCAGAAAACAAAAACAAACAAATAAGGTTTGCCTGGAGATTTAAGTCAGATTGAGTATCTTGAGGATGTAGAAATAGACACTGGCCATTATGGCCCACCTCATAGTGACACACAGAATCTTCTAGAGATGAACAGGGGAGATCTGTAGTGAATCTGTAGAAACAGAACATTTACAATATTGTATGTACAACATTGTGCCATACATGATTGTTTCCTACAAAATGCTTCTACAAGACTTCTGTCAGTCCACCACAGTGGTGTCATATCAGACAGCAGCACAGCAGTGGTAGGTGAGCAGGGCCAGAATGTAGCAGGACCACGTACAGCACAACAGAGAACCAAAACAGGCCAAATGTGTCACATGCAGGAATTTAATCTCTGCCTTTCCAGCACTCAAATGCACACACTCTAGGTTTATGATGAATTGTACCAGCAAGCTAAGACAAACATTAATGTTTGTATTACATGTTCCACTTAAATTCTACTCGAGAGGAACCAAGACTCAAAGGTTGGACCCATTCTCCTTCAGTCTCAACTAACAGCATGACATCAGGTGTAGGGGTTATTAGACATGTCCAATACTGAGGAGTCTAAATTAGTGGGACATAGTGTACAGTGATGGACTCCAGCAGATCTAATTATGGCAGCATATCTAAAAGAGTGGAGCCAGAAGAAAGCACAGGCACTACACCCTGTCATGTGTAGTCCGACAAGCCCTTTTGACCATTGTATGGTCACATTATTAATATATTGTGATCATCTTTACAGAATTTAGTATGCACCTTTGTTTATATAGTATCTGACAGATACTTTAAGATACTGAAAGATGTGTAGTTGATTTTTATTCTTCTAATAGGCACTGTGACATTCATCCTTCCACATCTCAGTTTTGTTTTAAGCTCTATTGCTTTTGTATGTATTGCTTTTGTACACCCTCTATGTGTTTGTCTGTTCGTGTACACATGTACCTGTGTTTATGCGTGTCCTGTCCACGTGTGTTTATTCTGGTGTGTAAGCTGAAACACGTGTCTTGTTTATGTCTGAGTATTTAAGTGTGTGTGTTAGTCCACGTCTTTGTCAGTTCTTGTTCGTTGACTGTCATTGGGTTGCGTGTTTCTACTAGCGCTATGTGCTATTTCACTAATGAATATTCTGCTTATGTTTAAACGACGTGTCGTCTTGGCTGTTTGCCTCACCCTCGCCTCAAAGTGACAGTATGTACAGTATGTACTGTTATACCTGCTACTGCGTCTTTAGATAAGGAGTATTGTGGGTGTTTTGGCCTATATGTAGATTTGGGTGTTATCAGTAAGATTCATTTTCTTCCCCAAAATCGATGTATCTCTCAGACACAGAGATTTTGGGTTCCTGCCCAATATCTTTTCTAGTGCACTTCTTCATTCTAATCTGGCACTGCAGCCAGTCAGAAACATCTGCTCTTCATTTTCCTAATGCTCAATGTAATACAGAATTTCACCTGGATTTCAATACTTAGAAATTCTGCCTGCTTTGTGCAGTAAAATTATGGACAAATTATGTCTAGACGAATTGTCTGACAGTCATATGGAAGCACAACCAACTTGATGAAACTAGATGAAAGGAAGTTTTTAAAAGAATGGTATAGTTTTAATTAACAAAGTATGCAAATACGCAAGTACGCATGGCGCCACCGGGTGGAGGCACAGAAAAACGTCCCCTGCATGTTGCTGGACTGAGGAATAAGATGCCATCTAAAGTAGTTTTTGTATTTTTTTTATTCACTGGTTAGATCAATGTAAATGTATAGGACTGATTTGCTATACTTTTTTAAAAATAACTTGTCATTACTTGTCTGCCCTCACCAAGAAACATAGTGTGACACATAGTCTAACAGTTTAATTGTTGGTTTGGACAGAATATATATATATTCAAATTTCTGATCTTCATGATACACACACAACACACACATACGCATATGTATGGCAATGACAAATATTAAGAATAAATTATGCAGCTAAATAGATTATTTATTGGACTTAAAAAAAAATTAAGAAACACTTCTGTGAGGGCAATTTTGTAAGTGTGTTATAATATGTCACCAACACTTGTTGACTAAGCAGAAATTTAAAAAATCATTAGTTATTATGGAGTTGTACAGCATGTGCTGATATATGTGTGGAAAGGCAAAGGCTAATTTCATCTCCTGGCTCCACTTCCATAATTCTCTCACATACCAGCTTCACACCAGATGAATGAAATCCTGTTTACTGTAGAATCAGTTAAAAAATCTGTCCTCACAAATCCAAACAAAAGTGTAACCACAGGGATAATCAGCCCACTTCCCTTCAGAGTCTCTGCATGAATGACCAGATCCATTGCAAGTAACAGCACAGTCCTCATCCCCAACAGAACTATTGGGTTCCCCTCTGCCCCAGTATCTGAAAGAGAGAACTAACGGGTCAGCTGTGTTTCATAAAGTAATGAACAAGAGTCATTAACTCCATCATGATCAGAGTTTAGTTCAGTGGTCTCTTACCCAGAGGTCAGTTCTGTACTGTCCACCCATTTCCAAGTTCCCTCTCTCTCCCAATCAGTCAAGCCAATCCAAGCAGAAATATTGATGAGGGTTTGTCTGATGAACTCCTGTCATTGTGGAAACATTATGATAGAAAATCAAAATAGAGTTTATCTCTGCACGTCTCTCTCTCTTTCTTTCTCTCACCTGTTCCTCTCTGCTGTTTATGATCACCAGGTCTGTTCCTCTCTGTCTGCAGTCCTGTCTGCTCTCACTCCAGGTCTTCTTTCCAGTAGAGATGTAATACATACTGGATCTGAAGTATCTCCAGCCTTGTCTTGTCTTGTCTTGGTTTTATTGTATTTCCAGAAAAAAATGTAATGAATGAGTTGGTAAACAAGAACTCAGGACATTTCTTCAAGAAAGGTAAACATTTTGTAAAAACTGGTGTGTTAACGTCTGATATAGGCTACAGCTGTAAAAAAAAGAAAATCTTAAAAACATGTTTCTTATATAAAACACTACAGATCTCAAGTAAACATTACTACGCGTTATTCTACCAGCTTCTCCCATTATCGACAGTCCACTTCACTACTTTCCAGAATTCCATTCATAGCTTGGAACACTAAACCAACCATCAATTATTTAATCACTTATCCTCACCAGAATCCTCATCACTCATTTAGGGCTTTATATATCTGTCTTCTTATACTTGTCTATTCATTGAAGTTCTGTCACTGTTTCTTTTGCTAAGTGTGTACTGAGCAATTTAGTCTGCGTTGTTGTATTATGACCCTGCTGTGCTTTTGGATTCAGATTATTGCCTAGCAATTTTGGATTTAGATTATTATTATTAGTAGTAGTAGTTGTATTACTTTTGACTTGTTTGCCTTGCCATTTTTGTCTTTCTGTTTTGATTTGTGTGCTTGGTGTTGTTTTTACTGGCTTTACTCTGATTATTTGATTCTCTTTCTGGCTTGGAAACATTTTTTTTGTTTTGATAATAAACTGTCAACAATAGTTCAAACTAGGGATGCATAAATACCATTTTTTTCCGTACGAGTACGAGTACGTGTATTTTTGTACTTGCCGATACCGATACCGATACTTACATAGAATTAAGCAGTCAGGAGCATTATGTAATAGTTATTAATGTAAAATAGTGCAATGAAATCAATACAAAACCAACATAAAACAGTGCATGGCCTATAATTTATTTGAACATTTTTTACCTACACAAACACCATGTCAACAAAAAACAACATTTTCAGTATTTTTACTTACAGTATTTTACTAAAAGCTAATCTTTTTTTACAACTGTAAGTGGCAGGTTCTTCTTCAGGAAAAGAAGCATCTCTGCATGTTTAGCTGTGAGCCTGTTTCTGCTTTCAGTGACAATGTGTGCCACGGAGCTAAATAATCGCTCACTTTCCACACTACTGCATGGCACTGACAAGTATCTTCTCGACATTTGGGACAAAATTGGGAATCGCTCTTTGTTAACTGCCCAGTACTGGAGTGGTTTCTCTGAACGAGAAATCGTCTTCTCTCCAAGGTATGTCTCCAACTGTATGGCAGCAGCCCGTGGGACACTGCTCAAGGATACAGAAGCATGCTCATCAGCAATTTCATCAAACACACTGTCCAGACTGCTGCACTGGTCATTCTTTGGTCTTTTGGCAGATGGTTCCTCATTCCTCTGTTGGCTGATGTCTCTTCCAGATATTTTCTGCAGCTCCTGCATCACTTTCTCCTTGGAATTCTCAGCAGTGCTGGAGCTTGAGAAAAAACGGTCCTTATATCTGAAACAGAACATGCCCTATGTTGCTGAAAATGTACATCTTATACATCTCATTATGTCAAACCATCAGTGAAGAATATAGACATATACATATAGAGATATTTTATCTTTGATTTATAACAAGAGGTATGATTTTATATAACTTTTTTTAGATTGCATGTGCATTTATTTTAAATCTAAAATAAAATAAAGCCTAGATAACCAAGGTGAAAAATCTCAGTAATGTAAATATTTTAAAAATAATAATCTAACGAATAATAAAATGTCAGCTTCTGATGACTACTTGAAAAGAAGTATTTATGAGAGTTTGTTTAATGGTTTAGCAACGACATGGGCACACAGACCTTAGAACAGGGATGCCCGAACTCAGGCTCGCAGGCCAATGCAGAGAAGGCAGCGTGGCACCACTCATTGGCCCACGCCACAAACACTGAAAATGGCCCAGAAAAGTTTGGGCATCCCTGCCTTAGAAGGTTGAAGTGTAGTCCAGAAAATAAAATGGAAATTAATTATAGACTAACACTGTCTACAATAAAAGAGTATAAATTAATCATTTTGTTTGACATTTTAGAATAGAATAGAAAATCTTATTATTTATCTCTGGAAGTGTCCATCTTTTATTTGAGCATTTTCCCCACATTACACCCTCAGTACATTAGCAACATGAAATGCACGCACATTACCTTGGATCAAGAAGTGTTGCGGTGGAGAAGAGTTGGATTTGCTCCACGTCAGCAAATCGCTTCTGTACAGCTGTGAGCAAAGTGCGTTTCATTGTTTTGATCCCCTGCTCCTCATCGATCTCTTTGGACAACAGTCTCTGTAGTACGGTGATCGCGGGAATCACGTCCGAGGCTAATGCTTCAGAGGAGCTCACTTGTCGAGTCAACTCTTCGAATGGCTCCAAAATTGTCACTGCTTTCTCTAGTAGGTTCCACTGATTAAGGCTGAGGCTGTCGGGGAGCTCATGTTCTGACGCAAATATTCCGAGAGCCCGTTTCTGCTCAATGAGGGACTGTAGCATATAGAATGTGCTGTTCCACCGTGTTTTTACATCTTGTTGGAGACGTTTCATTGGCTGGTTGAGCTGCAACTGAATGTCTTCTAAGCGGGAATACGCCAAAGTCGAATGCTTGAAATGCCCAACAACTCTGCGCCCGACTGCCACCGCATCAGCGACACTGCGCTGTGCAAGCAGACCCTCGTTTACCGCCAGCTGGAGTGTGTGTGCAATGCACGAAAGGCTAGGCAGTCCAGCATCATCCATTGCCTTTATCATGTTTCTGGCATTGTCACGCACCACGACATGGACAGAACTTTTAGGAATGGCCCAAGTCTTGAGCATTTCCTCAAATGTGCTTGCTATTGCCTGGCCCGTATGTGACCCACGGAATTGCTTTGCGTGCAGTACAACTCTCTGAAGAATGAAACTATCGTCTATCCACTGTGCAGTTAAGCTAATGAGAGACATTGGACAGACGCTGCTGCTCCAAATGTCCGTAGTAAAGCTGAAGGCTGTAATATCATGCAACAAGCTCTTGATATGCGTTTGCACCTTTTCGTGCATCTTCGGTAAAATGGTCTCCGTTATATGATAACGGCTGGGAATTTCATACTTGGGCTCTAACACATCAAGAATGTGCCGAAATCCCTGATTCTCAATGACCGAAAATGGTTGATCATCAAGAACAATAAACTGGCTAAGAGCTTCTGTTATCTTCACAGATCTAGGGTGGTGTGTAGACATTTTCTCTCGTCTACTTAGCGTTTGCTGCAGTGTTGGTTGATGCAGTGGTTTGATAGCAGTGAACTCGTCGTGCTGAGTTTTGTGTTTCATTTTAAGATGTTTTATCAGGTTACTCGTGTTGTAGGAAGACGCAGAAGTACCTCCTCTTGATATTTTAATAGAACACAGTTTGCAGTCTGCTTTGCTTGGGTTGTCATCACTAATTGTGAAGTACTTCCAGATCGCCGACATGTTGAATTGTCTGCTCATTAGCATAACGTGGTTTACGTCCACTAGAAAAAAGGTATCGGATGTTGGTATCGGAGCCTCGTTTGCGAGTACGAGTACGGGTAAATGGACATGGTATCGGGCAAATACCCGATACCAGTATCGGTACTCATGCATCTCTAGTTCAAACTGAAGGAGCAAAGTATGAAGGAGGTTGAGGAGGTTGTCAGGGCAGCCTGCTCGGCTTCTGCACCAGGGCCAAGTGGAATTCCTTATCTCATCTACTGCCCAGGTGCTGCCCAGGGCTTCTTCGGCACTTGTGGAGGGTTCTGAAGGTGATTTGGAGAAGAGGGAGAGTGGCCGACCAGTGGAGATGTGCTGAGGGAGTTTGGATCCCGAAAGAGGAGAACTCAAGAGACATCAGTCAGTTTTGCTCCATCTCACTACTGAGTGTAGAAGGGAAGGTTTTCTTTAGCGTTGTCTCATGAAGACTGACTGAGTTTCTCCTCAAGAACAGCTACAATGATCCATCAGTACAGAAGGGAGGAATCAGTTGTGCACCCGGCTGCCTGGAACACACAGGAGTTGTCACGCAACTGATCAGAGAGGCTCATGAGAACAGAGGAGATCTAGCTGTTTTGTGGCTGGACCTGACCAACGCCTATGGTTCCATACCACATAAGCTGGTTGAAATTGTTCTTCACATTCACCATGTTCCCAGTTAAATCAAGGACCTCATTATAGACTATTACATTGACTTCAGGATGAGGGTCATACTATCTCTGATGTCCTCTTTTCCCTAGCCATAAACATGATGGTCAAGTCAGCCGAGGGGGAGTGCAGAGGGCCGCTGTCTAAGTCAGGTGTGCGACAACCCCCTATCAGAGCCTATATGGATGACCTTACTGTAACTACAATGTCAGTCCCAGGGAGCAGATGGATCCTGCAAGGCCTGGAGAAACTCATCATCTGGGCAAGGATGAGTTTCAAGCCCACCAAATCGAGGTCCATGGTGCTGAAGAAGGGTATGGTGATCGACAAGTACCATCCTGATGACAGCAGTTGAGTCCCTAAAGAGGTGGATTAGTGGTTTTCTTCACAGATGGCTGGGCCTCCCTCACAGCCTTACCAATGCTGCCCTCTACGGAACGGAACAAGTAACATTCTGCAGCTCCCCCTTAGTGGACTCAAAGAAGAGTTCATGGTGGCACGCACCAGGGAAGCCCTACAGTACAGGGATTCGAAAGACGGCAAGGTGTCAGCAGCTGGCATTGAGGTGAGGACAGGAAGGAAGTGGAGGGCTAAAGAAGCAGTGGAGCTGGCAGAGTCATGCCTTAGACAGAAAGCATTGGTGGGCACTGTGGCAACAGGTAGAGCAGGTGTTACTATCCAAAAGCCCATCATCAGCCAGACCCGTGAAAAGGAAAGACACCATCTGATCCAGGAGGAAGTTAGAGCGGGTGTGGAAGAGGAGCGAGTGAGCAGGGCAGTGGGTCTACGACAACAAGGAGTGTGGACGAGGTGGGAGAGTGCACTACAGCGCAGGATCACATGGACCAACATCTTGCAACCAGATTTCTAGCGGATTCGCTTCCTGGTACAAGCCGTCTACGATACCCTACCAAGCCCAGCAAATCTCCATGTGTGGAGAAAAAGTGAAACATCCTCCTGCCCTCTGTGCTCGGGTAGAGGCTCTTTGGAACATCTCCTCAGCAGCTGCCCGAAAGCACTGGCAGATGGACGCTACCGCTGGCATCATGACCAGGTACTCTAGGCAGTCGCTGAGAGTGTAGCCTAAGCCATTAGCTCCAGGAAAAAATCAACATGATCCCAAGACGGCAATCTCCTTTGTCAAAGCTGGAGAACAACCAAAAATACAACAACAGAAGACAACTGGCTTACTCCACACAGCACCTGATGGGCAGCTGCAGGTCGACCTGGAGAAGCAGCTGAGGTTCCCTCAGCACATCGCAACAACAACCCTCCGCTCAGATATGATCATGACCTCTCACTATTCTAAACAGCTGATCATACTGGAGTTAACAGTGCCCTGGGAAGAACATATGGAGGAGGCCAACGAGAGGAAGAGGGCTAAGTACCAGGAACTGGTAGAGGAGTGCAGGGAGGGAGGCTGGAGGACCTTCTACGAGCCCATAGAGGTAGGTTGCAGGGGATTTGCCGGAAGGTCTCTGTATAAGGTCTTGAGTCACTTGGGCATCATAGGAGCAGCAAAGAAGAGGGGCATCAAATCTGCAAGTGAAGCCGCTGAGAAGGCCACTACGTGGCTTTGGATGAAAAGGGCAGATCTGTGGACTGCTACTAGGATGCAAATCGGGGCCTGATCACCCCCGGCTGGGTCGCCTGGGTAAGGGTGTATGATGTTGTGAGACCTGAAACACCCTATGACCCCAGGATACATCACTGAGAATGCGTCCCAGGGCATTCATGAGGTGTTTCTTAAATACTGTCATGAGCATTTGTCCTGTTCTGCAGTGTAACCCTACGTCATGAATGCAAATAAATATTTTTACAATACATTGATACAGTAAAATGTAGCAGTAGTTATTTTTCTTTGTTTTTAATGGAAAGTTCAGGTAGATCTTTCAGTGTGTTGCACCTCCAGTGGTGCCCAAATTAATAAAAAAATGTCTCATTGTGACGGGCAGGTGTGAGCAACGAAAAGGAAGCGATCACGCCAAGTCTCAGGGAAAAAGGATGGTTTAATAGAAGTGTGCAAACCAAAAACCTGTGCATTAGCTCCAAATTAAGGATATAATGACCAGCGGTCAACTGGTACAAAGACAAGACATATCTAGGCAAACAAACGACCCTCAGGTGAGACGGATCCCTGGGACCCTGGACCGACCGGGCCGTTAACAACACAAAACCACGCCCCGGTCGGTCATAGGGCCCTCACGCCCTAACCTGCATTCAGCCGGTAAGCCCCACGGGTGTGAGGACGAGGGGCTATGGCTCCTCTCTCGTCCCTCGTGTGTGTGTGGGTGTGCAGGCTACCTCTCCAAGGCGTAGCTACTTCACCTCCTGGACCTACCTCCTCCCAGAGCTGACCCCTGAGAGATTATAGATTGGGGCTTATGACAAAAAGTGATTTACGACTTTGACCTCTAGTTGACCCCGACCCTTACCCCCCCCCCCCCCTCCCCCTCCACCCCCTCCCCCCCTCCCCCCTCCACCCCCCCCCCCCTTCCCCCCACACTCCCCCTCCCCACCCCAACTCATGACATCATCATCACATTAATCACGTCAAGACGACCAAAGAGTATTAAGTTGTGCTTTGATATTTTGCTTGATAAGGTTAATTAAAACATTATTTTGATCTTCTTTGATGTTGACTCTCCGGGGCCGTATAACCCTAGACACCTGTGACACACACACACACACAAACACACAGACCCTGAACGGAACAGCGCACAAACCCTAGTCACACAGACCAGCGCTAAAAGATAGGGATCTCAGACACACACACCCGTAGTCTCACACACACACACACACACACACACACACACACACACACACACACTCCCCTGAACAGCGCACACACACCCCTAGTCACACACACCCACTCCCCTGAACAGAACAACGCACACACCCCTAGTCACACACACCCACTCCCCTGAACAGAACAACGCACACACCCCTAGTCACACACACCCACTCCCCTGAACAGCACACATACATACCCCCTAGTCACACAGACCGCGCATGCGCACACAAATATGCTTACTTTGAGTAACTTCAAACAGTTAACAAAACTCTGATGAACCAATGAGGAGGCATTCTCAACACACCAATCCGAGGTGCGTGTTTAGAGCGCGAGTATTTAAAGAGAGAGAGGGGGAACGTTTCCTTGAGGAGCCAACATGCATTCGACTGTGGTATTGTCCATACAAACCATTTTTTTCCTGAGTGAGGCCCCATACTGACTTGAAGTAACTCTGAGGGTCCTCGGCACGCTGAGTTGACCTCGTCACCTTTCCCTCAATGAATTAACTCAGGTCTTCCCACACACACACACACACACACATACACACACACACACACACACACACACACACACACACACACACCGATGCACTCGCACATGACCTTGACTCACGCTGTAGGGAAACCTCCGTCCACTGCCCGCGACACACACACACACACACACACACGCGCCCCCTAGTCACACACTCCCCTAGTCACACAGAACAGCGCACACACAAATATGCCTACTTCAAAGTAGCGTACTTCAAACAATTAACAAACTCTGATGAACCAATGAAGAATCATTCTCAACCGAGTTAAACCACACTGTATAAACATTAAAATTACCTCTTTTAAAATTTTATGTAGAGAACTTGTTAAACTATCAAGTTTATAATGACAATCTTAAAACAATGTAAATATATGTAAAAGATTAATACATTGTTTTATTCACTGTTTTTTTTTTTCTGAAAACATGGAACTCAGATTTCAGTCTCCCTATATCAAAGAAACTGCCATAACTTTTTATCAAATGTTGGAATATCTCCTCAGGAATCACCCGACTCTTTTAAAACATATCCTTTCTAAAGTCTGCAGGAGCCTATGATACATGTTGGGTCATAGTGCTTAATATCCGTTATGTGAAGCTCCACTGTGTAGCAGAGTTTCAGGGAACTTCCTGAAGACTTATGAAAGGCCGTCCTTTAACAGTAAATGTGGGTTTATCAATAAATGTGACAAACCCATAGAAAGTTGCAAAAAAACACTGGACCGAGGCATGAATTGTGCACCAGTTTAACATCAAGTTTAATCTATGTGCATAGCAGTTCACAAAAATTGCTTCTGGGGCAATTTCTTTAACTTTATCTTAAAGTCCTTTAGCGGGAGCCATGACAGTAGTCACAATGTACATCACATTTTTTACATCACAAAGTGCTGCATCTGTTATTTTAAAACACCAAAGACAGATTGGACATTTTGTCGTTCTGAAATATAAAACATCCACAAATCATTACTAAGTTTGGGCCTGCGGTATTTACATAACAAATTATCAGACTGTTGTGCATGACATGAAAATGTCAGTTGTCTTATCTACTCGCCAGTCAAAAATGTAAGCAGATGGAACTTCATCTTTGATTTCATTAAGGCCAGAGGCTGTAATAGCAGAGCCTACAGTTGTAAATAACTCTGAATGTAGTTGGACATCCCAGAAAACAGAGGATGACTGGAGTGGTTAAGACATCATCATACACGGATATTCTCTGTAATTGCCCTTGTTAGTAGATTCTACCCTCATTACAACCTCTAAAAGTGAGCTGTTTACCGTCGAGCAGTGAAGAACATCGAGATCTGGATAGTTGCTATTTTGTGCTGTTAAATCTTTATCTTTTGGTCCCTTAATATGTAGTCCATCATCAATCACACGTTCTACTGTGACTCTACATAGGAAACCTGACCATGAACATGAGCTCACGTTCCTTGTTTTTCTATTGAGTTTTGCATATCTAGTCAAAATTAACCAAACCCTCCAAACACACCTTTCACCAAACAATATGTAACTGAGATGATTGCGGCCAAACATTCTCTTCGTTTAAGGTAAGACACTACAGGTGATAATAGGGTAAAAATGTCATCTAGCAATCACTATGAAACTTACCACATTGATTATTGACATTAAGAGAATTACAAGTTTTCTGAAATGTTATGTTTAAATATGCAACTTAGGCGTTATCTAATTAAATATATGTTAATTTGCATTTATTTCAAAAACAGAAATCTAAACAATGCATAAAGTCAGGTTCAAAATTCTTGTTTTGAGATTCTGAATATCTCTTTATTACTTTATAAATCAGAAAAAACTGTTTACTTACTCTCAATCTAATCATATCATTAGAGCATCCCCAACAATAAAAGGACAAACAACAGCAAAACAGAGCAATGTAATGACTAAGTTTAACTTCAATAAAACGCAATCACAGCGCACACACTGCAACCTGTAGAACTTTTACCTTAGATTGTTGTATGTCTGTCCTGCACAATAGTTCCCCAGTCCTGTTTACAACCTAGTCATCCATCCCTGCTCCATATGTATGTCCCTCACACATTTCCTCATGATGTGTTTTCAGCTTTTTAGCTGTGCTCAGGTTTGCACTTGTGTTTCACGCTGGCAGACGTCTCAGATGCGACAACCTCTGCTTTTGATATTCTGAGTATATCAGGTTCATTACATTGACAGTAAGACTGTGCTCTGATCATATCAGCTTCATTACATTGACAGTAAGACTGGGCTCTGCAGCCACAACCTCTCCATATCAGTCATCATAGCAGAGGCACCTTCACTAAAGGTAGAAATGGCCATACCTGTTGCTGCCTCAACCCTGCATTTACCAACACAATTAAATGTATAGGATATCACTACCTGTTCATCTCCTCACGTTTAATTGGTGTATTTATTTTTTACTTTTACATAACATAGGTATGAGTTTAAAACCTTTAGTCACAAAACATTGTATTCATTCACTTTTATTAATATTTTGTCCATTCTACCACTAAAGAAAAAATCTGTAGGGTAAAACTGACATTATTTAAATGTCATTATATAAAACTGTCTCTATCTCAACCCTGTCCCATACCTGTATTATTTTTGTAAACCTGCATGTCCCAAGACGCGTATATGTATATACAGGTTTGCGGTACCCATCTCTTTCACACAGACTGCACTCTTAAAACAAACTGCTGCAAAATCCGTGGTCTGATATTAATTTTAAGCCCTGTGCCTACACAATTAGGACAAATTAATCCACTAATTAGTTCAAACGCGCTTTGCTGTGCGGCGCATTCGGTCCGACCTGCTATCTAAAGTCTAAATGCGTGTAAGCATTTCATTATCTAATTGATTTTTGCAAGTTTCACCTTGCTTCTTCTCGCAAGTGACAATTGTTGTCTTTTCTGAGAAGCTGTTAAAAGCAATACTTTCGGCGTTTTTATATTATAAAGATACTGAAATGCTAAACCAGAAAGTGTGACCGCATGTGACCACGTGACGCTCTCAGGTTTCACATTCTCAGAAATCGACACCGGCCAACGAGATGTCAAGCTTGCGTTTAAATCACCCTTTTATCCCCCCCCCTTGCGTTTAAATCACCCTTTTATCCCTCCCCCCCCCCCCCCCAGAAGAGCTAGAAGAGGTGGCTGGAGAAAGGGAAACCTGGGCCTCTTTGCTCAGGCTACTGACCCCGCGACCAGGGCCCCAGATAAGAGGATGAGAATGGGCGGATGGATGTATCCTGAATTTTGAACTAAGTGAATGCTGTGTGATGCTGTTTAATTCTCTACATAAGGAATGCCAAAACATGGCCCACATTTGCATTTTACACCTGAGAATATCCCTCTGCAATCTTCACTAAAATTAAGCGACTTAAGAAGTCAATATTTACATTTTTCTACAGTATAGTAAATAATAAATAAAATGAGCTGGAGTTTATGAGTTTATATTCCATATATGCCCCATGAACCGAGCTTGAATTCCTCCAAATGCCGGGGTATGCTTTTAAAACTATGTTCTTTGTCAAAGTGATGAAAAGCTTCAGATGATCTTCCAATCATTATATATTACACTGCACAAATTCATTTCTACTGTGCAATAAATGTGTAAATATTCCAGATAACAACTGAACTGAAAACTGAACTGAAAAAGAAGTATACAGTCTGAACTGTAGTACTGAACCTCAAATATGCGCAATGTCCGAGGGGTTAAACGTGTTGTGCTTCTATGGGGGAAAACGTCACGCTAGTTGATGACAACCTGTGAGAACTTGTTCTTTGAACACTTGCACGTCCGGTACATTGTTTTGGAAGAATATAGTTATGTACATCTAATATTAAATATCTGCAGAACTTTTTTCAAGATATTTTGGATATTTTACCTGTCCTTACCTCGCAGTTGCCTTTGAACTGCGGTTATCTATTACACTTTAGGTCTAAATTCATATCCATACTGTTTAAAAGGTTTTTGAAGTAACGTAATGTTTTGTACTACATTTTCCATATGACTTGTGCAGTTTAATGAAGTTTATATATAGGCTACTTTGCACTTCACTTGCCCGGCTGAAGACCTCTGTCTAAACCTCCTGTTTCTCTATAAAATATGCACAATTAGGGGAGGCCGGGTATGTTTGTAACACTTTTTGCTTCCAGTATGGAAAACACAATATGTATTAGTTAAACAATATACAAGACTCGTGTGGCTTAATGAAATGTGGGAGTGATAGAATTTATAATTATTTTATAACTGTGGGGTATTTTTCTTGTCCGGAATCAACCAGCTTTTTGCTGCCATGGTTCTATGGTGTAACAATTTTGCACTTCACTGCACACACACACACATCAACATTTTTCTCAACTAGGTATTCAACAAGTGTATCAACCACTTTGCAAACATTAATCTGTTTCTTTGTTGAAAGTTTTACTACACAAATGTCTATTATATACACACAGACAAAGCACATGATCGATTTTTACAGCATTGTTGCTCTTAGGCATGAGAACCAACAGTTTACTAATAGACACATGGGGTGTTTCGTTAGAATCTACACACAACTGGGCCAAATGATGCCAATCATGCGACGTTGTTGTTTTGACAACATTCATTTGATTCTTGAAATTTTGTAAACGTTTAACATCATCAGCGTTCATGTTATTAAAAAGTGTAACATCATCCACACTATCGCCAATACAATTATACAACAAATGTGTCAATTCGTAGTACACACGTTCTGACAAACTCCTTTTTGAGTGATTTATGACCCTTGAGTGACAGGTCACCCCCACAACAGGGGCAAGTCTGGGCATATCCTACCCATCTCCACCCAACCACCCCCTTGATTTATAACCCTTGAGTGACATGTTTGATTGACAGGTCACCCCCACAACAGGGGCAAGTCTGGGCATATCCTACCCATCTCCACCCAACCACCCCCCTTGATTTATGACATCTTTGAGTGACATGTTTGATTGACAGGCTATCCCCCACAAGGGGAGGTCTGGGGGTACGCCCCCCACAGTTCACATCCCCTGCCACACCACACCTGTTGGTGCATGACGCCTTGACGTCTATGTCACACAGTTTAGTCAATCAGACACGAGACATTTAAATATGTAGATGTTGTATATAGTATTTAAACCGACACTGCAGTTTATGTGGCTACAGCATTTTAAAATGTCTGCTGTGTGTGGATCAGGCTCTTTTTAGAGATTCAACAGTTACGCCAAGATTTAGTTCTAGTGGTGAAACCAATTTGTTTTTAGCACCAAGGAAGAGACGGTATACCAAAGCATTTGGTCAAATACCTCGCGACCACTTTAGGGATGTTAAAATTAATCTGTTTGATTCTCTGGCTTATGACGTTTGTGGGGTGGTCAAAGAGGATCACAGCCTACCCGAAAGTGCGTTAAAAGAAACAACTCCACATCGTGGGCACACAACATCAAGACAAGGCCAACATGCAGGCCAACGTGTTTGAGGATTTTCATCCAGCAGACCAGCCGGATGCCTGTGAGCGTGTGTGGTATAGAAACTACAGAGGTCCGTGCTTTGAATATACGGAGATCGGCACCGGTCGTAGGTTTGTGGACTACAGCTATGATGAATCAGCTATGGACAACACAGGACCGGACAATAGTATGTTGGCTCTTGGATATGTGAATATGGCCTCCTCATCGGATGAGCAAGTCGATGTTCCAGAAGACACAATCACACATGAGCAGCCCGATGATGTGGACAGCCGAGTGTGTACTACGGCGTTGAAACTGATAAAGTCTGCCGTTGTTGCAATCCTACAACACATCATAGATCGCAAGTTGAAGGAGATGTGTCTCGGTTGTGAGGTGAATCACCCCAGCCAGCGTCGACACACGTGTCTCTTTGAGCCGGATATCTTCTTTTTTGAAAAATACTATAAAGATATAACACAGTCACTGTTCATACCCGAGTTAAGAGAAGCCATAGCGGGTCTTCTAAAGTGTTTTGGAATACAGCTGGCTCTTCAAAAAGTGCAAGGATGTGCTGAAACCGTTGTCTGTGAATTGCGGAGCGAGCCGTACATTGTGGAAAAGCTGCAGGAGCTAAGGAAAAGTCTGGTTGATCAAACATCCGAACAATTCGTCTCTGACGCCGTTGACCATTGGGAAGGCGGTTCAAAGACTCGTAGTGCTGTTTAAGTCGAAAATGGGTCTGGCTTGTGTACGACAGAGTTTGTCAGAACGTGTGTACTACGAATGGACACATTTGTTGTATAATTGTATTGGCGATAGTGTGGATGATGTTACACTTTTTAATAACATGAACGCTGATGATGTTAAACGTTTACAAAATTTCAAGAATCAAATAAATGTTGTCAAAACAACAACGTCGCATGATTGGCATCATTTGGCCCAGTTGTGTGTAGATTCTAACGAAACACCCCATGTGTCTATTAGTAAACTGTTGGTTCTCATGCCTAAGAGCAACAATGCTGTAAAAATCGATCATGTGCTTTGTCTGTGTGTATATAATAGACATTTGTGTAGTAAAACTTTCAACAAAGAAACAGATTAATGTTTGCAAAGTGGTTGATACACTTGTTGAATACCTAGTTGAGAAAAATGTTGATGTGTGTGTGTGTGCAGTGAAGTGCAAAATTGTTACACCATAGAACCATGGCAGCAAAAAGCTGGTTGATTCCGGACAAGAAAAATACCCCACAGTTATAAAATAATTATAAATTCTATCACTCCCACATTTCATTAAGCCACACGAGTCTTGTATATTGTTTAACTAATACATATTGTGTTTTCCATACTGGAAGCAAAAAGTGTTACAAACATACCCGGCCTCCCCTAATTGTGCATATTTTATAGAGAAACAGGAGGTTTAGACAGAGGTCTTCAGCCGGGCAAGTGAAGTGCAAAGTAGCCTATATATAAACTTCATTAAACTGCACAAGTCATATGGAAAATGTAGTACAAAACATTACGTTACTTCAAAAACCTTTTAAACAGTATGGATATGAATTTAGACCTAAAGTGTAATAGATAACCGCAGTTCAAAGGCAACTGCGAGGTAAGGACAGGTAAAATATCCAAAATATCTTGAAAAAAGTTCTGCAGATATTTAATATTAGATGTACATAACTATATTCTTCCAAAACAATGTACCGGACGTGCAAGTGTTCAAAGAACAAGTTCTCACAGGTTGTCATCAACTAGCGTGACGTTTTCCCCCATAGAAGCACAACACGTTTAACCCCTCGGACATTGCGCATATTTGAGGTTCAGTACTACAGTTCAGACTGTATACTTCTTTTTCAGTTCAGTTTTCAGTTCAGTTGTTATCTGGAATATTTACACATTTATTGCACAGTAGAAATGAATTTGTGCAGTGTAATATATAATGATTGGAAGATCATCTGAAGCTTTTCATCACTTTGACAAAGAACATAGTTTTAAAAGCATACCCCGGCATTTGGAGGAATTCAAGCTCGGTTCATGGGGCATATATGGAATATAAACTCATAAACTCCAGCTCATTTTATTTATTATTTACTATACTGTAGAAAAATGTAAATATTGACTTCTTAAGTCGCTTAATTTTAGTGAAGATTGCAGAGGGATATTCTCAGGTGTAAAATGCAAATGTGGGCCATGTTTTGGCATTCCTTATGTAGAGAATTAAACAGCATCACACAGCATTCACTTAGTTCAAAATTCAGGATACATCCATCCGCCCATTCTCATCCTCTTATCTGGGGCCCTGGTCGCGGGGTCAGTAGCCTGAGCAAAGAGGCCCAGGTTTCCCTTTCTCCAGCCACCTCTTCTAGCTCTTCTGGGGGGGGGGGGGGGAGGGATAAAAGGGTGATTTAAACGCAAGGGGGGGGGATAAAAGGGTGATTTAAACGCAAGCTTGACATCTCGTTGGCCGGTGTCGATTTCTGAGAATGTGAAACCTGAGAGCGTCACGTGGTCACATGCGGTCACACTTTCTGGTTTAGCATTTCAGTATCTTTATAATATAAAAACGCCGAAAGTATTGCTTTTAACAGCTTCTCAGAAAAGACAACAATTGTCACTTGCGAGAAGAAGCAAGGTGAAACTTGCAAAAATCAATTAGATAATGAAATGCTTACACGCATTTAGACTTTAGATAGCAGGTCGGACCGAATGCGCCGCACAGCAAAGCGCGTTTGAACTAATTAGTGGATTAATTTGTCCTAATTGTGTAGGCACAGGGCTTAAAATTAATATCAGACCACGGATTTTGCAGCAGTTTGTTTTAAGAGTGCAGTCTGTGTGAAAGAGATGGGTACCGCAAACCTGTATATACATATACGCGTCTTGGGACATGCAGGTTTACAAAAATAATACAGGTATGGGACAGGGTTGAGATAGAGACAGTTTTATATAATGACATTTAAATAATGTCAGTTTTACCCTACAGATTTTTTCTTTAGTGGTAGAATGGACAAAATATTAATAAAAGTGAATGAATACAATGTTTTGTGACTAAAGGTTTTAAACTCATACCTATGTTATGTAAAAGTAAAAAATAAATACACCAATTAAACGTGAGGAGATGAACAGGTAGTGATATCCTATACATTTAATTGTGTTGGTAAATGCAGGGTTGAGGCAGCAACAGGTATGGCCATTTCTACCTTTAGTGAAGGTGCCTCTGCTATGATGACTGATATGGAGAGGTTGTGGCTGCAGAGCCCAGTCTTACTGTCAATGTAATGAAGCTGATATGATCAGAGCACAGTCTTACTGTCAATGTAATGAACCTGATATACTCAGAATATCAAAAGCAGAGGTTGTCGCATCTGAGACGTCTGCCAGCGTGAAACACAAGTGCAAACCTGAGCACAGCTAAAAAGCTGAAAACACATCATGAGGAAATGTGTGAGGGACATACATATGGAGCAGGGATGGATGACTAGGTTGTAAACAGGACTGGGGAACTATTGTGCAGGACAGACATACAACAATCTAAGGTAAAAGTTCTACAGGTTGCAGTGTGTGCGCTGTGATTGCGTTTTATTGAAGTTAAACTTAGTCATTACATTGCTCTGTTTTGCTGTTGTTTGTCCTTTTATTGTTGGGGATGCTCTAATGATATGATTAGATTGAGAGTAAGTAAACAGTTTTTTCTGATTTATAAAGTAATAAAGAGATATTCAGAATCTCAAAACAAGAATTTTGAACCTGACTTTATGCATTGTTTAGATTTCTGTTTTTGAAATAAATGCAAATTAACATATATTTAATTAGATAACGCCTAAGTTGCATATTTAAACATAACATTTCAGAAAACTTGTAATTCTCTTAATGTCAATAATCAATGTGGTAAGTTTCATAGTGATTGCTAGATGACATTTTTACCCTATTATCACCTGTAGTGTCTTACCTTAAACGAAGAGAATGTTTGGCCGCAATCATCTCAGTTACATATTGTTTGGTGAAAGGTGTGTTTGGAGGGTTTGGTTAATTTTGACTAGATATGCAAAACTCAATAGAAAAACAAGGAACGTGAGCTCATGTTCATGGTCAGGTTTCCTATGTAGAGTCACAGTAGAACGTGTGATTGATGATGGACTACATATTAAGGGACCAAAAGATAAAGATTTAACAGCACAAAATAGCAACTATCCAGATCTCGATGTTCTTCACTGCTCGACGGTAAACAGCTCACTTTTAGAGGTTGTAATGAGGGTAGAATCTACTAACAAGGGCAATTACAGAGAATATCCGTGTATGATGATGTCTTAACCACTCCAGTCATCCTCTGTTTTCTGGGATGTCCAACTACATTCAGAGTTATTTACAACTGTAGGCTCTGCTATTACAGCCTCTGGCCTTAATGAAATCAAAGATGAAGTTCCATCTGCTTACATTTTTGACTGGCGAGTAGATAAGACAACTGACATTTTCATGTCATGCACAACAGTCTGATAATTTGTTATGTAAATACCGCAGGCCCAAACTTAGTAATGATTTGTGGATGTTTTATATTTCAGAACGACAAAATGTCCAATCTGTCTTTGGTGTTTTAAAATAACAGATGCAGCACTTTGTGATGTAAAAAATGTGATGTACATTGTGACTACTGTCATGGCTCCCGCTAAAGGACTTTAAGATAAAGTTAAAGAAATTGCCCCAGAAGCAATTTTTGTGAACTGCTATGCACATAGATTAAACTTGATGTTAAACTGGTGCACAATTCATGCCTCGGTCCAGTGTTTTTTTGCAACTTTCTATGGGTTTGTCACATTTATTGATAAACCCACATTTACTGTTAAAGGACGGCCTTTCATAAGTCTTCAGGAAGTTCCCTGAAACTCTGCTACACAGTGGAGCTTCACATAACGGATATTAAGCACTATGACCCAACATGTATCATAGGCTCCTGCAGACTTTAGAAAGGATATGTTTTAAAAGAGTCGGGTGATTCCTGAGGAGATATTCCAACATTTGATAAAAAGTTATGGCAGTTTCTTTGATATAGGGAGACTGAAATCTGAGTTCCATGTTTTCAGAAAAAAAAAAACAGTGAATAAAACAATGTATTAATCTTTTACATATATTTACATTGTTTTAAGATTGTCATTATAAACTTGATAGTTTAACAAGTTCTCTACATAAAATTTTAAAAGAGGTAATTTTAATGTTTATACAGTGTGGTTTAACTCGGTTGAGAATGATTCTTCATTGGTTCATCAGAGTTTGTTAATTGTTTGAAGTACGCTACTTTGAAGTAGGCATATTTGTGTGTGCGCTGTTCTGTGTGACTAGGGGAGTGTGTGACTAGGGGGCGCGTGTGTGTGTGTGTGTGTGTGTGTCGCGGGCAGTGGACGGAGGTTTCCCTACAGCGTGAGTCAAGGTCATGTGCGAGTGCATCGGTGTGTGTGTGTGTGTGTGTGTGTGTGTGTGTGTGTGTATGTGTGTGTGTGTGTGTGTGTGGGAAGACCTGAGTTAATTCATTGAGGGAAAGGTGACGAGGTCAACTCAGCGTGCCGAGGACCCTCAGAGTTACTTCAAGTCAGTATGGGGCCTCACTCAGGAAAAAAATGGTTTGTATGGACAATACCACAGTCGAATGCATGTTGGCTCCTCAAGGAAACGTTCCCCCTCTCTCTCTTTAAATGCTCGCGCTCTAAACACGCACCTCGGATTGGTGTGTTGAGAATGCCTCCTCATTGGTTCATCAGAGTTTTGTTAACTGTTTGAAGTTACTCAAAGTAAGCATATTTGTGTGCGCATGCGCGGTCTGTGTGACTAGGGGGTATGTATGTGTGCTGTTCAGGGGAGTGGGTGTGTGTGACTAGGGGTGTGTGCGTTGTTCTGTTCAGGGGAGTGGGTGTGTGTGACTAGGGGTGTGTGCGTTGTTCTGTTCAGGGGAGTGGGTGTGTGTGACTAGGGGTGTGTGTGCGCTGTTCAGGGGAGTGTGTGTGTGTGTGTGTGTGTGTGTGTGTGTGTGTGTGTGAGACTACGGGTGTGTGTGTCTGAGATCCCTATCTTTTAGCGCTGGTCTGTGTGACTAGGGTTTGTGCGCTGTTCCGTTCAGGGTCTGTGTGTTTGTGTGTGTGTGTGTGTCACAGGTGTCTAGGGTTATACGGCCCCGGAGAGTCAACATCAAAGAAGATCAAAATAATGTTTTAATTAACCTTATCAAGCAAAATATCAAAGCACAACTTAATACTCTTTGGTCGTCTTGACGTGATTAATGTGATGATGATGTCATGAGTTGGGGTGGGGAGGGGGAGTGTGGGGGGAAGGGGGGGGGGGGGGGTGGAGGGGGGAGGGGGGAGGGGGTGGAGGGGGAGGGGGGGGGGGTAAGGGTCGGGGTCAACTAGAGGTCAAAGTCGTAAATCACTTTTTGTCATAAGCCCCAATCTATAATCTCTCCCCTGCCTTCTGCTAGGGGTCACCCCAGCCTCCTGGGGAGCCAATCCCTCCCGGGGCCTCTCATCTCAAGGTGGACTCCTCCACCCAACCCAGGAGCGCCAGAGACCGAGGCCCAGAGCACCCCCGACGCGGGCTAGGGAGCAGCCCCAAGGGCCTCCTGGTCACCCCGGGCAGGAGGAAGGATCTCCATCCCCAGCAGGAGCTTTTCAGACCGGAGCCCCATGGTCCCCAAACATCCGGGGGCCCCAGCCCTCTAGGGAGGGGCTCTTCACGACCAGGCTCCGGTCACCCCACAACACAAGGGGGCTCCTGCCAGGTGGAGACCCCCACAAGGTCCAGGAACACTGCCAAGGAGAAGCACCTGCACAAAGAACACAACCACACACACACACACACATACACATATATACAAACACAAAACGCAAACGCGCCCTACCCTATTCAGGGCCTCCCTCGGGAGAGATGCCCTCCGTGCCACACCCCATGGCACGGGACCACAGCCGGTCCCCCCCCCAAACACACATTCAAGGGGAAGAGCATGCGTGGAATTACACGCAAACAATTGACAACACGCTGGGACAAAACACGAACACAAAGACTAGACAAACAGAACTTAGTGCGCAGACACTGAACGAACGGGACTGATACTTGCGTGCACTACACATAAACGATGGTGACGCGCCGCTCAGAGTCGCAGTCGCTCCCCACATAAAACACACGACACACGGGGAGCGAGGCGACAGTGACGAGCGGCGAGCGCGTCACACACACAAAACACTTAACATATAACAAACGCACACGCACACGGATCCTCACGTCCGTTCACCTGGACACACTAACACCACACAAGACAAAGAGTATTTCCAGGATGACAGTCCTGTCCCTCGCCGTGCCACTAACACAACACATGGGCACGGCGGATCTCTTCACACAAACAAACAAACAAACAAACACGAAGAGTGTTTCCAGGATGACAGTCCTGTCCCTCGCCGTGCCACTAACACAACACATGGGCACGGCGGATTTTTTCAAACAAACACCACGCAGACAAACACCACGAGACATGACCACGAACGAAGGAGAAAGAAAAAGAGACTCGGCGGCTTCCGAAGGGTGGCTGGTCATTCTGTGACGGGCAGGTGTGAGCAACGAAAAGGAAGCGATCACGCCAAGTCTCAGGAAAAAAGGATGGTTTAATAGAAGTGTGCAAACCAAAAACCCATGCATTAGCTCCAAATTAAGGATATAATGACCAGCGGTCAACTGGTACAAAGACAAGACATATATAGGCAAACAAACGACCCTCAGGTGAGACGGATCACGGGCTCCGCCCACCTGAGGGACGCACATGACGTCACCAAACAACAACAGCCGCTGTGGACAGAGGCGGCCGGTAGGGGGCCGCCTCACCGTGACATTCATCATGGTGATGATAATGACTAGGGCTGGGTATCGATTCAAATTCCAAGAATCGATCCGATTCCGATTCTGAAGATTAAGAATCGATTTATTTCGATTTAATCCGATTTAATCGATTCGATCCAATTCGGGGTTTAGTGTTATTAAAAATGTATTTATTTGAGCCGTTTCCTGACTATGTACAGAAGCAACATGTTAAAACTAGTATTATATCAATATTAGTCAGCAAATAGTTACTGGTAGTTGGTAGTTACTGATGGCTGGAAGACTGGTGAAAAGGGTAATCATAAATCTACCTTCAAGAAAGGTAATCCAGGACAATAAACAGAGGACATCTTTGAGGTGTCTATATCTGCAACAGTGGACTCCTACTGGGACACTAACCAGTGCATTATTATTATGATTGAAATAATTAAGAAGTCACCCAAAAGCTGTTGCTACCAAATGCATTTTTATTTTAAAAGTGCTCACACTTAATAAACTGAAAGTATAAAATGTAAACGTGTATTTTTCTTTAAAGTGAGATTATAAGAACAGAACTCTCACGTTACGGTCCCCGACCCCTCCCTGTTGGGCGTGTGTTAACGTTGTCTGCGTCTACTCGTCTGCGTCTGTGTATCTCCGTGGGTGCGGGTGCGTCTTGTGATAATTCTCACCTGTACCTCGTCTCGTCATCACGTGGGGTTTGTGTGGTTTGTCTACTTAATGTGCGTTTGCGCAGCGTCCTGTGCTCGTTGTTTGAGTCACACATGTTCTATGTAAACGTGTTTTATGTGCGCTGTCTGCGCTTCGGTAAATGTAATAAACGTAACGATTTGGAAAGTGCAAAGGATTCTGTCTCGTCCATCGCTTTGCGCCCAACGTTACAAGAGCATTTTTAACTTTTTTTAACTGTAAAAACACTGAGTAAACTGTCAGTGACATGGACTAACTGTAAATAGTCACTGACACTGGATAAACTGTCCTTCTTTGGACGATCTTTGGACGTACGAATCGATTATCAGATCATCATATGCGAATCGATTATGAATCCGAAAATCGATTTTTTCAACACGGGCCTAATAATGACATTAACACACTGATGTCTCTATATGTGAACATACAGGAAGAGCAGCGCAGAGCTTCACCTCCAATATTACTGTGTTGAAATACATGTAGAGAAAAGGAGAGGAAAAAGTTTGGTGCCATGGTGACACATTGTAAGCAGTTGCTACCATTATTAACAGCATTGCACACAATTTTCTGCAAATGATCACTTACCCATTTCAGAAAACTTTCTTTGGAGTATTTCTCTCTCTTTATTTAGCTGGTCTCTCTCTTCAGTCAGGCTGTTGTATCTGGTCTGCATCTGGTCTCTCTCTAATATCATGTTATTGTATCTGCTCTGTAGCTGGTCTCTCTCTGCAGCCCGGCTGTTGTAATTGTTCTGTAGCAGGTCTTTCTCTACTGTCAGGTTGTTGTAACTGGTCTGAAACTGTTCTTTCTCTTTTGTCAGATTATTGTAACTAGTCTGTAGCTGGTCTCTCTCTGCAGTCAGGCTGTTGTATGTGGTCTGTAGCTGGTCTCTCTCTGCAGTCAGGCTGTTGTATGTGGTCTGTAGCTGGTCTCTCTCAGCAGTCAGGCTGTTGTATGTGGTCTGTAGCTGGTCTCTCTCTGCAGTCAGGCTGTTGTATCTGGTCTGTAGCTGGTCTCTCTCTGCATTCAGGCTGTTGTATCTGGTCTGTAACTTGACCCATATCACTATGATGACAGTCAGCAGGAGAACACACAGCAGTCCCAGACACACTGCAGTCAGTCTGTAGCATCTGCTCCCCGGGCTGTTGGTTTCTGAAAATACATCATATTTTTAAGAATTAAATAAATACATTGCAGTATTTCACATGTTGAACTGGGAGGAGTAGTCAAGACTTCACAAGAATCTCAGACCACAAACAGTGTGTATATGTGTGGGACCAACAGAACCTAATATAATACTATACTAGTTCAGACCACAAACAGTGTGTAAATGTGTGTGACCTACAGAGCCTAATAAACTAATACAGAGCCTAATACCTACAGAGCCTAACTATACTAGTTCAGAAGGTTGCCAGGTCAACCGCAATCACTGTTGGGCCCCTAAACAAAAGCCCTTAATCCTCAATTGCTGAAATTGTATTCAATCTTATTTGTAAGGAGCTTTGTATAAAATTATCTGTTAATAACCTGCATGTGTTAAATGTCCCTAAGGCACTGACATTAGATAGATTTAACTTCATAACTATAATACTTGATTTCATTCCCTTTGTGGTAGACCTGTGTAAGTAACCCCCCCCCCCCCCCCCCCCCTCAATTCAAGGTGCTTCATTGGCATGACAAATATTGCTATATTTGTATTACCAAAGCCTGAACACTTACAATACTTTTAACACTGCACACTGAACAGATAGTTGAGCTCACAGCTCTAAACACTGGAATAAATTAATTAGTTATGTAATAGATAACTTTATGTTGGAAAACGGGTTCAAAAAGGTAAAACTCTGCGGTTCAAAAAGGTAAAACTGGTTGTCTTGAACGCACATGTGTTATCTTCAAAATCATTGAGGATGCAAAGAGAAACCATGGCAACCTGGCAATTCTGTGGCTCGATCTATCAAATGCCTATAGAACAATACCCCACAAGCTAGTGGAGATGACGCTGAAGACCTACCATATCCCAGAGCGATTTCAGAAGCTCCTGCAGTACTACTTCGACAGATTCAACATGTGTTTCACCTGCAGAGAATTCACCACTAACTGGCAGAGACTGGAAGTGGGCATTGTCACGGGCTGTACAATTTCAGTGATTCTGTTTTCCGCAGCGATGAACCTTCTCGTTAAGTCAGCAGAGAAGTTGCGTCGAGATGCAGTACTCGCAAGTGGCGTTCAGATGCTGCCCATTCGAGTGTTCATGGACGACATCACCATAACAGCTAAATGAGTGCCAGAAGGAAGATGGATTTTGGACCATTTGGTGGAGATCACCAATTGGGCAAGGATGGAGTTCAAACCAGCAAAATCCAGAAGCCTTGTACTGAAGAAGGGGCACATTCAGGATCGGTTCCGCTTCAAGATTGGAGAGAACATCATCCCAACTGTCCAAGAGAAACCTGTGAAGTGCTTGAGGAGGTGGTTGGGGAAGGCAGACTATGAAGGAGATGTTTAGCCAAGCAGAAACTTGGATGACATCTCTGGATAAGTGCAGCCTCCTGGGCAAGTATAAGGCCTGGGGGTACCAACATCGGGTTCTCTCCAAATTGCTATGGCCCCTCCCTGTCTATGAGGTACCTGTGTCCACAGTGGAGGGTCTGGAGAGGAACCTGAAAACCTATCTAAGGAGATGGCTGGGCATCCCACGAAGCTTTTGCTCCATTTGCCTTAACAGCACAGGCAGCAAGCGACAGCTGCCAAAAACATGAGTGATGAAAGAATTTAACTCAACTCAACTTTTATTTACATACCAAACAGCCTCAGCTGTGTCAAAGTGCTTTACAGAGCAAAAATAAATTAAAAACAGAAAACATTTTATGCTAAAACAACAGCAACTGTAAGAATAGAAATACTGATAAAATTACTAAGGAAACAGTAAAACAATAAGAACAATAAAATAATTAAAATATATAAAAAATAAAACATTTTATGTTTTAAAACATAAAATGTTATGGGCTAAAAGCCAATGAATACAGTAAAAGTAGGTTTTAAGATGTGTCCTAAAAATAGACAGTGATGAGGCCTGTCTGATATATATTGGAACGTCGTTCCATGATTTCGGTGCAGCAGTTGAGAAAGCTCGATCCCCTCTGAGCTTGAGTTTTACCCTCGACACCTTCAGAAGAAGCTGATCAGCTGACCTGAGGGACCGACTGGGAGCGTGTAGATGGAGGAGCTCCGAGAGGTAAGGCGGGCCGAGTCCATTTAAAGATTTAAAAACAAATAATAGAATCTTAAAATGAATTCTAAAATGCACGGGCAACCAGTGTAGTGAGGCCACTACCAAGAATTTGGTTGGTTCTGGTTTTGATTGCCTGGTCCTTAATCTGGTGAGTGTTAGTGTGTGTGAGTGTGTGTTGGTGAGTTTTAGTGTGTAGTTCAGGACCAGCTGAGTGACGGGGTCATTGTTCTCTTTGCTCAACTCCTGGTACTGCAGAGCTTCATAATGGTTTGAGTAGAGGTTAGTGTGTGTGAGTGTGTGTTAGTGGGACTGCAGAGCTTCATAAAGGTATCAGTGGGGGTCGCTGTGTTTCAGGTGCTTCTACATTTTCACTGCTCTTTTTTGTATTGTTGTCAGTGTTGGGCATTGGCCTAATTCTGTTCAGCATGCATTGTTGGTGGCGTTTTTGTGAGCCTTTAAAACATTTTTACAAAATCTGTGTGTGGAATCTTAGTTGGATGTTTGTCCCATTTGTCAATTTTTTTTTGTATGCAGACCCCACACTTTGCTGCCAAAAAGGGCAATTGGTTTATTTACAGATTCCATTACTTTAAACCAAATTTTGAATTTCTGCAAAGAATTGTGTCATCTTTTTCTCTCAGTTCACTCACTGCCTGATGAAAACTCCAAGAATAACTGATTTAGATGTCTAAATAATCACTGGTTGAGGAGTGACTAGCTTCCTCTGGGCCTAATCTAAATGTGTGTTTTGATTCTAAATCCATGACCAAACAAGGTAAAATACAAAACAGAAAAGTATTGAATTGTGCTAAACGTCATATGTCATGTGACATAGGAAAATGGTGGACATAGTGTCTGAGGTTGAATGAATATTGGTTATGTTTAATAGCCAATTCTAGTTCCTCACACTTTCTGTTTATGTCATGTTGTCATGTAGAATTTGGATCCAATTTTATCTTGAAAATGTTTGGAAATCATTTGTCCAGATGTCAGCCTTCTGAATGGCCAGTGTAGTGAGGCCAGGATAGGAGTTATGTGCTCCCTCTTACGCACTCTAGTTAAAAGTCTGGCAGCAGCATTTTGAACTAACTGTAGACGTCTGAGGGAGGACTGGCTGACTCCAAAATAAAGTGCATTACAGTAATCCAGCTAAGATATAATGAAGGCATGGATTACTGTTTCGAAGGTGACAAAAACACACCAGGCCATCATGCTGTGGGACAGCGAAGACAAGAAAGTACGCCAGGCAGACATCGTCATCAGGACAGGCCGAAAGTGGTCAGCCAGCAGAGCACTAAAGGAAGCAGAGGACAGACTGCATCATGCAGACATTGTTGGTTCAGTAACCCAGGGAAGGCTTGGTGTGGGCTGCTGCACCAAAGCAAGCTGGAACAAAGCAGACCCAAAGGAGAGGCGAAGTTTAGTGCAGAAAGAGGTCCTAAAGGCGGTGGAGGAATGCTGTAGCCATGAACAAACAAGGCAGCTGGATTAGATGGGAGAGCACAAGAGAAAGAGCTCTGACCTGGCAGGACATCTGGAGCATGGAAGGCCACCGGATCAAGTTCCTGTTGTGTTCTATATACGATGTCCTACCTACCCCCTCAAACCTCCATACTTGGGGAATGGTCAAGAGCCCCAGCTGCACGCTCTGCGGGAGGACAGCTAATCTTGAGTATGTCCTCTCCTCATGCCAATCAAACCTAGCCGATGGAAAGTTCCGGTGGTGACTCAACCAGATCCTTGCGCAGTTGGCAGACGAGATCGAGCAAGCTAGGAAAAGATCCAAACAGCTAACTAAAGGGAAATTTTTTAATTTCATCAGGGCAGGAGAAAGTGGAGTAGCAAGAGGGAGGAGCAAGGGGGTCCTGGCCACGTCAAATGACTGTGAGATGCGGGCAGACCTGAAGAAGCAGCTCAAATTCCCAGAGAAGATAGCACACACTAGCCTGAGACCAGACATTGTCCTGTGGTCTAAAGGTACCAAACAGGTGGTGCTTATTGAACTGACTGTTCCCTGGGAGGAGAGGATGGAGGAGGCACACAAGCGTAAGCTGAGGAAATATCAAGCCCTCATCCTCGAGAGCCAGGAAAATGGATGGAAGACCTGGAACCTCCTGGTGGAGGCGGGATGCAGAGGCTTTGCAGGGCAGTCACTTTGGAGATCCCTTGGACTGTTGGGGATCAAAGGGCTGGTCAGGAAGCGGCTGGTAGCCAATACCACCAGGTGGGCAGAGGAGGCATCACACTGGATGCAGCGGGAGGTGCGGTGGAAGAGGCAAAGTTCTGAGGGACCGAAAGACTGAAGACAGAGTTGGGTGGCATTCAGTGGGGGTGGATCCAGAACACTGGACCTGCCGTTGAGCCCCTCTGAGATGTCATGGGCTTAAATCAACAAAACATTTCATAACCCGCTGAAGCCACCAAACTCCTATTCTAGTCGCAGAGACCTGATGGTGCCTTAAGGGAAGGAGACAGGAAGAGCGATGCCACTCGCCCACAGACCGAGGACCGAGTACCTGTAAAGGTGGGCCAGTTCTGATACCCTTATCATATTTTGCATATATACATAATAAACAAACAAAACATTACAAAAAAATTCGTAAGTAAATAATTGATTTAGATGTCTAAATAATCACTGGTTGAGGAGTGACTAGCTTCCTCTGGGCCTAATCTAAATGTGTGTTTTGATTCTAAATCCATGACCAAACAAGGTAAAATACAAAACAGAAAAGTATTGAATTGCGCTTACGTCATATGTTATGTGACATAGGAAAATGGTGGACATAGTGTCTGAGGTTGAATGAATATTGGTTATGTTTAATAGCCAATTCTAGTTCCTCACACTTTCTGTTTATGTCATGTTGTCATGTAGAATTTGGATCCAATTTTATCTTGAAAATGTTTGGAAATGATTTGTCCAGATGTCAGCCTTCTGAATGGCCAATTCTTCATAAAGTTTCTTTTTCATGTTATTCTAGTTATTGCATATTTGGTTTGTTCTGATTGACTCCTCAATTAGTGTCAGTTGCTTGTAGGTGTATTGACCTTATTTTGATCTGAGTGTACATTTAGAATGCTTAAGTTGCACAGTAAAGAATAAAAAATAAAGGGGTTATTTGGATCTTTGTGTAACGAAGTGGCTAGCCAGGGGTGAACTGTGTGAGCCACCACAAGGTTTTGGGATAGATAGGACCCAATTGCTGAGTTGAAATACAATTAGAAGAGGGAACAGGAAGGGGGCAAAAGGAACATCCAGGAGAAGGTAGAGGAGAAAACAAAAGAGGGTTATAGTACAAACGGTTTAGATGGGAAACAGAGAACCAAGAATGCCAGAAGGACTGGCTCTAATACAGTGAGGCACAAGAAAAGACATAAACTGCCCAACAAAAAGAGTAGCAAAAGGAAATCAAGAAAGATGGGAACACACTTGTTGTTGTTTAGATTTAAAAGGAAACAGTTTTTAATAAGGAAGCTTGAGGAAGCTTATTTACATTTACATTTATGGCATTTAGCAGACACTCTTATCCAGAGCAACTTACAAAGTGCTTTACATCTGATCACAGAATTCATCCTAGGTAAGTACAGACAGGTCAGAATTTAAAATACCTTTGAGTCAGACTACTACTAAACTACAGGAGTCAACGTCATTACCTAGTGTTTTGCAAGTTACATGTTTACCAAGAAGCACAATTAACCATAGACAGACATACAATTTAAGAACAACAGCAAGTGCTATCTGCTGAGTTATTGCTCTTTTAAGAACTCAACAAACAGGTGAGTCTTCAGTCTACTCTTGAAGACAGCAATAGACTCTGCAGTCTGAGCAGCTAATGGAAGATCTTTCCACCATCTTGGAGCCAGGACAGAGAATAGTCTGAAGTTTTGTCTTCCATGAGACTTTAAGTGTGGAGTTTCGAGTCGAGCCAAGCTTGAGATTCTGAGTGCTCGCTGTACGGACCGGCTTTTGACCATGGACAGACATCATGTAGGGAGGGGCTAGTCCATTTTTGGCTTTGTAAGCAAGCATCAAGGTTTTATATATGATGCGTGCTGCTACTGGAAGCCAGTCAAGAGAGCGTAGCAGAGGAGTCACATGTGAGAACTTGGGGAGATTGAAGACCAGTCGTGCTGCAGCATTCTGAATTAGTTGTAGAGCTCTGATGACACGTAGAGGAAGACCTGCAAATAGGGAATTGCAGTAGTCCAGCTTTGAGATAACTAGAGACTGCACAAGCACTTGAGTAGCTTCCTGTGAAAGGAAGGGTCGTATTTTCCGTATGTTGCAGAGGAGAAATCTGCAGGATCTGGTCAGCTTTGAAACACGTGTTGAGAAAGACAACTGGTTGTCCAACGTTACAACCAGGCTTCGAGAAGTTTCTGATGGTGTTAACAAGGTGTTCTCAAAGGAAACTGTGAGGTTGTTGTGTGGGTTTGGGGTTCCTGAAATTTGCAGAAGCTCAGTTTTGCTAGGATTGAGCTTCAAGTGGTGAGAAGTCATCCACGAAGCAATATCTGCCAAGCATGCCGAGATACGATCAGAATCCTGGGTGTCAGAATGAGGGAATGAAAGAATTAGCTGGGTGTCATCAGCATTGCAGTGATAAGAGAAATCATGAGACAAAATAATGTCACCAAGGGAACGAGTATATAAAGAGAAGAGAAGAGGGCCTAGGACAGAGCCTTGGGGGACTCCAGTGGAGAGTTTACATGGATTGGATGTGGATCCTCTCCATATTACCTGATAGGAACAGTCTTCTAGATAGACCCCTGTGCTAATTAGTTTGGCAGGTGTGTCCAATTAAAGGCAAGACTACTCAAGAAGGCTGTCCCACATTATTACGCAGCCTACATTTTCTGCCAAAATGGGAAAGAAAAAGGATGTGTCAACTGCTCAGAAGCAACAAATTGTGGAGTGCTTAGGTCAAGGCATGACTACAATCAACATTGCCAAGACACTTCATTGTGATTATCGCACAATCAAGAAGTATGTAGCTGATCGAGAGCACACGTGTGCATGCTGATTGAGGACTCTTTCCAACAGGCAATTATGTCAGGTAAAAAGAGCAGCTGCAAAAATGCCTCGTCACAGCATTGAAGATGCAGGTGCCTCCAACATTCCCAGAACAAAAAGATGCAGGGTCCTTCAGAGCAGCTGTGCGTAAGCCATCCTGTCGACCTCCTCTATCCACTGCAGACAAGCAGAAACAACTCCAGTGGGCCAAACAATACCCGACGACTGAGTTCAAAATTGTTTTGTTCACCAATGAGTGTCGTGCTACGCTAGATGGTCCAGATGGATGGAGTGGAGGATGGCTGGTTGATGGACACTCCATGCAAACAAGACTACGGCACCAACAAGGAGGAGGTGGAGTAATGTTTCAGGCTGGAATCATGGGGATAGATATTGCCGGCCCCTTTAGGATCATTGAAGGGGTAAAGATGACCTCCATGATGTATGTGGAGTTTCACAAACAGCACTTCCTGCCATGGAAGACGAAGCATGCATTCCACAGAAAGATCATTTTGATGTATCATAATGCACCATCTCATGCCGCAAAGAACACATTTGCATCTCTGGCTGCTATGGGCATAAAAGGGGACAAACTTATGGTGTGGCCCCCATGCTCCCCTGACCTCAACCCCATTGAGAACCTCTGGAGCATCATCAGAAGGAGTGTATATGGCTGCAGGAGGCAGTTCATATCTAAGCAACAGCTCTAGGAGGGTATTCTGTCCTCATGCAAAACCATAGAAGCAGATACCACCCAAAACCTCTCCCCTGCTAGGTTGTTGTTGTTGGATGCTGAATTATGGGTTACTGTGCTTCACCTTCAGCTGGTGTTCTGGTACAGGTTCAGTCAGAAACAGATTTTCAGTGTTTATTTCTATGTCCTCAAAAATGTCGATTTGCCGGCCTTTACTGACCCTTGTTTTGTGGTGTGAGTAAAGTGAGCGCATATAGCCATATGCCAGGCTATGCTGTGTTCAGTGACCATGTCTACATGCCTAAATGCAGTTGCTGCCATGTGATTGGCTGATTCGACGTTTGCGTTAATGAGCGGTTGGACAGTTGTACCTAATAAAGTGGCCAGTGAGTGTATATCTCCAGTAAGAATTGTTTTGCTGATTTTAGCTTACAGACTAGACTTGGATACGCTATGTCAGCTGATCTTGGATCTTTTGTTATTTTTTACATTTTCTAAATAAAATAGTTGTAGCATAATATAATTTATACTTACTATCAATACTTGATTTCATAATGTTCAGTTTTCTAAAGTTTATCCCATTTCAAATAAATGGTTACACTTTAAGAACTCATTTGAAACATAACCTCACTCTCTAACTAGAGTCTCTCTCTCTCATTGCTCTCTAATGGTATGAAAAGTTATCTTCCCATTTCAGCTCTTATTTCAGTGGAGATCCAGGAAGTTCTACAGCTGAAATATCTCTGCTGTGTGATCTTGTTGGATGATGAATAAAGTTTGAGTCTGCAGATGTACAGCTAATAACTACCCAACAATCAACTGTCAGTGCAAACCAGTTATAATGTACAATCACTATTAAAGATGTGCCTCTACCACGCTGGCCTTCATCTGAAGTAAATGGATACATGATTGCTGTATCTTACAGTATGTTTTGATTCAAAGACATATGAGAGAGAGAGAGAGAGAGAGAGAGAGAGAGAGAGAGAGAGAGAGAGAGAGAGAGCACATATGAATGTACTGACCTGAGATCTCAGTTTTCTTGTTTCTGGTCTTATGAGTCTCCAGTTCATCCTTCATGTTTTCATATGAATTCTCACTGTCTGAATCAGACCTGTTGTCTTCAGTAACTTCTGTATTTGCATAGATATTCTCATTCATTTCCATTTTCTCTCTCTGTAAAATGAACCAGTTCAAACAGATGAAGGAGTTTGTGTTCAAATTACTTTTGATCAAACTAAAAGAGAATCTGCTGATTAAACACCCTCTATATATGTGTGTTGCAATTGTTCTGAACCCTGACTTCCTCCTTTACTAATGTTTCTTCCTGGGCATCTGCATGCTGCAGAATATACTGTGAATATACTGAACTCAGAGGATTCAAGCAGTTTCTATTTGAGCATGTGGCCCATGCATGTTTCATGCACACAGAGATGTCTCACACCTCATCCAACCCTGTCACAATTTCCATGTTCTTTAACATCAGTCCCAGTATACAGTGTCAATATAGAAGCCCAGTAAAAATACTTCAGCATTTCAGAATGTAGTAGCTTAACACTAGAAATAAAACATAACAATTTTCCATTGTCTCATGCCACTGCTTCCACTTTAACTGTACACACAAGACAATCACCCACTGCTTTAAGGAACACACACGTATTGGCAAGACTTCAGTGTGGTCATAAAGATGCACACATGCCCTCAACTAGTCACTACACATACAGATACAATCCCCCCTAAACCTCGATACACTCTGTATATGGTGAGCTCTAACAGGAAGGAATGTTTCCACAATCTGCCGAGTTTCAGCTTCAAACTGGTGGAGACCTATGAGAGTGTACATGATGTATGAGACCATAACATAGAATCATCTACTGAACATCTACTAGACCTGTGAGAGTGTACATGATGTATGAGACCATAACACCAACACACAGGCAGAGAACAACTTTACAAACAGGAAAAATATTAGAATATTGTATATATGTATAATGGATAATGCACAATTGTATATAGATTTAGTGTTTACAATAGACTAGGCCACAGCTGTGGTGTCATATATTAATTCCTAGAGATGTAACATGAATGTTCTTCATAGAACAATAATGATACTCTCAGATGGTGAAGAGTTAGACAGAAGTGGTCCTGCTGCAGGAGTCCAGGCGTTGAGTGTGACATGCACACACAGATGGTGTTAGATGATACTTTGCTGAGTTCACACCTCAACAGACCCTGTCAGACACAATTTTGTGTTCTTTATCTGTCACAGTCTAAAAGTGTCAATATATAAGCCCCAGAAAAATACTTTTTTTTTTTATGGCCCACCTCCACCCCCCCCATCTTTGGAGGACAACTTTGTTTTTATGTACAGTTCAAATGACAGAAAGTGTACCAAAGACATTTAGCACAAATGACGTGATGTATGTGTGAGTGTGTGTTTATGTGTAACCTAGTTGTGCAACATAGGATAAATGTACGGAATGTACTAGGCTTGTCACGATACTAAGAATTACAACTTCGATACGATATTTAAAAAAATATTGAAATTCGATACCATTTTCGATACCAAAGTCAGATACGGTGCTAATTTCCGTTTTAAAGCCTTTTTATTTTTTTTTCTAAACAAACAATTGAATGTTGCTTTGTGTTTGAAAATGCTTGAAATTGTAACTTCATTTCACAACAAATATCTGTCTGACTGAACAGTTCTTTTGTGTTAAATACCAGCATCTTGTAATTCCAGGATGAAACATGAGAGAACGTGAAGACGTTACGATTGGGCGTTTTGAAAATAAACAACCATTAAATAATGTGATAAAAAAGCGAATAATTTCGAGTATATGTATAAATATTTAACTTATCCCAACACACATGCGACGTCAGAAAGACGTTAAAATCAAGTCTGTATCACATCGGTCAGTCCAGACCCATTTTTGCATGTCTGGTGGACGTTCAAAACTGGTTCAAAATCTGACAGTGTGACTAGGACCTTAACCTTTTAACTTAACATGAACGTCTATGACGAGTTTTCTATCTGAATGTCTGACTAGGACCTTTATTGGATGTCAGGACGTGCAAAAACTGCAACTGAACGGCAGTAATAGACGTTTAAAAAAGACGTCGCTAAAACTTTCATTCTGGCTTTTCAGTGGACGTCTTTTGAACGTCTGACAAAGTGTCTTTGCTCGTGCTGGGAAATATTGAAATGGACCTTGAAAGTGACATACAAGTGTTTGAATTCCACAAGGTGTATGAACCCTGCAAACATGACTTTGTTCATCGCGCTGAAGCGCGGCGCACGCGAGGTCATGCACCTCTCGAATTTTGTAACTTCGCGCGCGCCGCGCCTCAGCGCAATGAACAAAGTCATGTTTGCAGGGTTCAATTCAAGCGCTTGTACCAATATTTCCCAGCACGTTAAACTTAATTAAGTTAAATATTTATACATATACTCGAAATGATTCGAAATATTGCGCTTTTAATCACATTATTTAATGGTTGTTTATTTTCAAAACGCCCAATCTTAACGTCTTCACGTTCTCTCGTGTTTCGTCCTGGAATTACAAGAGTTAACGTAATAACGTAACATGCATTTTTCTTAACGTCTTCACGTTCTCTCATGTTTCATCCTGGAATTACAAGAGGCTCGTATTTGTTAATGTAATACAAGAAAAATGTCCAGTCAGACAGATATTTGTTGTGAAACGAAGTAGTTACAATTTCAACATTTTCAAGTACTTTAGCCTAAATTGCAGCACTTTTAAAACCTGAAACACACTGAAACAAAAAGCAGCATTAAAATTCGTCAGGTAAGTGTTCATTCCCCTGTTTTGAGGGGTGTTTCTTTTATACTACGACATATAGTTTCGGACAACACTGCAAAGCGGAAAGTATAAAGCCTCCACCGCTCGCGGAGGTTCGTGCGAGGTGCGCGCGGAGTCGAGCGCTATGGTCACTCAACCAGGCTTTAGCGCCCTTCGTTGAAATGTTCCAAAAGCACCGCTTGCAAACGGGCTTGTTCATATCCTTCGGTTTTCCATCTGTATCTGCTTCGAATCCAACAGCACTGCATTTGCTTTAGCTGCCATATTAACATTACAAACTGTCCTGTGCATTACGGCAGCTTGGGTGGGTCAAACGAAAGCGCATTTTATGTAAAAAGAATTGATACTTAAGGGAAACGAGTATTGTACCGTTTCAGAATGTTCAGTATCGATACGTATCGATATATCAATTTTTTTGACAACACTAGAATGTACTTACCAGCAAGGGTAGAAAGCTGCGACAACATTCCCCCAGAGGCCAGAGGTAGGCAGAGAAAGACCCGGGAATTCCACCCGCCCACGGCCCCCCAGGAGCAGTGGAATCCCAGGGCCGCACTTCCCCGTGACCCACGCATGCCCGCCCCCACAGGCGGGAGAGTGAGAACCCCGGACAGCGCCCCCACAGCCAAGAAGTGCAGGTCCAGGGGAACCAGAGGAAATAGAGCCCCCCACCCCCCCCCCCCCCCCCCCCCCCCGCCGTGGGCCGGTAGCAAAGCCCCAGCGCCACGCGCCCCGGAGAACCACCCACCACCCGTCAGGGCCCCCCTCCCACCGAAGAGCCCCGAGCCGCCCCGGACCACAACCGCCCAGGGGAGCGGGCCAACCACCCCCACGCCGGAGCACCAGGCCGGGCCCCCGGAACCCCAAGGCGCCCCCCTCCGGAGCGGAGCAGTAACCACAGGGGAGCAGCCGGGAGTGGACCGGGCCCGACCAGCCCCCAACACAGAACCAGCCGTCCTCACTCATACATTCAAACTCATATATGCATTTACCCCTATACACCAACACAACCCCTTATATACACCCCTACCATGCACACACCCACACCCATCCCCATACACATACACACATGCGCCCCCAAACTCACCTTCACATGTAGACCCTCACACATATACACCTACACGCACATGCACATTCATCCCAACATGACTTCCTCCACACATCTGACCACACCCATATACACTCTTGCGTACATGGGCCTACCCCCAAATGTGCCCACACTGCAATATATACACACATACCCATATATCCCCCCCAACATGTACTCATTCACCTACCTGTATAAAAAGGTAGGACAAAGACACACATACATCCAAACCAACACACCCTCTGCGGCGGGGGCAAATGGCTGGACCAGCAAGGATCGGTAGTAGTTTCCAGGACGCCACCAGCCCGGCCCCGCACCTGCGACCCACCCCCACCCCGGCAGGGAGTAGGAAACGAGTGAAGGAAGGCCTTCCCACCCCTCCACCCCCAGTGCTGTGTTGTGTGTAGGTGTTGGTGTATATGTATGTGTGGTAGTGTGTGATACTATGGTGCAGTTAAAATTGAGGGGACAGGTGTTGGGACCAACGTGGACAAAGCCCCCGGCCACTGGCCATCCTCAAAGGCCCTCAATGTCTAAGGTGCAGTAAAAACTGAGGGACAGACAGTAGTGAGGAGACGGGTGAACCATGGCAACAGGCCCACCTCGTCAACCTCTGGTTACACGCCTGCCCCCCAGGATCCTAAATGTACAAGGACTGTGTGCATGTGTGTGTGTGTGTGTATGTGTGGGGGGTGGGTGGGTGGTAATGCGTAGGTCCAGAGGAAATGGTCCTCTGGAAGAGGAGAGCCAGCTTGCTAGCTGGCTCATTGAGCACCGAGCTTCACTGCCCCACCGGCTCGAGGCAGGGAGCGGTCGACCCGGGGAGACCGGGCCGGCAGCTCCCTCCGTCACCGCATCCAAGCCCAATCCCCACCGCCCCCACCACAGAGAACAGCCGGTCTGGACATCCACATACACCTAAACACATATTCTTTTTCGTATACGTATACACCCACACACATTCATCCCTTATATATATCTCCCTACAACATATAAACCCCCACACGTTTGTCCCATATACACAACACACCTATGTAATCACCCACAGCCATATCAATCGCACATCAAATGACCGCAGACATCCACAGGATTGAAGACAAGCTGGTCTGAGTCCGGAACCCTGCACCCCCGGCCCACCCCAGATACCCCCTGACAGCCACCGCCCCACCCCCACCAGCCAGGCACCTCAGAGCCCCAAGGCCCAGACCCGACGCACCGACACAAGGCCGACCGACCCACCCCACCCAGCGGTGCGCCCGCAGCAGCACAGGCCACCCGTGCGAGCAGGGCCCCAGCACGGGGTCGGGTGGCCCCCGGCACCGGGCCCTGGGTCCCGCCACCTGGCCCCGCAGGGGAGGCCAGCCAGCACCCGCACCCCCGGCCCCGCACCCCAGAGCCCAGAGGCAGCGCCCCCCACCGCCCGCCAGGACAAACACACAAACATCCCAGGTCGGCAGCCCTGGTCCTCCAACCCAGAAAGTGGCCGGCACGAGCAGTCCCCCCGGAACCGACCCCCAGCCACCAACCGGCCACCCGGGAGTCGTGGCCCCAGCCAGCCTCCCCGACTAGCTAATGGAACTGATCAGTGGAAACCAAAGAGAGTTAAATTCTTCCAACTAGAGGAAGCAGACATTCTCTCCAGACAGATGTGATCGAGTAATAAATTTTTGTAATGAGTAATATGCAGGTCCTTTTTTGGTTTCCAATTGATAAGAATGGTTTTCTTGGCGATGCATAGGGCAGTAAGAATTATGTGTGATGTGTTTGCACAGCCAATTCACTGACGTCTCCTAGGATGCACAGTCTGGGGGCAGTTGGGATATAGCATTTAAGCCACGTGGACAAGTCTACACATATTTTCTGCCAGAATTCCTGGACAGGCTTACAGTCCCATATAGCATGCATATAGTCAGAGGCGGTCTTTGCATAGAGGCGTTGCTAGGCAATTGCCTTGGGCCCCTCCCACTGTAGGGCCCCCTTGTCTAGCTAAAGCCAGGTTCACGCTACACGACTTTTCAGTCATCAGGTTTTTGTGCCGTTCGCACTACACGACTGGTTGTGCTGTAATCGCGAGTCTTTCAGTTGTTGTGGCTTTCACACTACATGACTGATCGGTGACGCGGGCTCACGAACAACTGGGGAATCGCCGACTCATCTGGCTGCCGTCCAAAAACACGAGAACACGAAAATGAAACACTCGCGAGAACCAGCAACACCGCGAAGAAAATAAAAACAACGTACATGTGCTCCACGTTTTCGTTATTATTATTATTATTATTTTTTTTACCGTTTAACCACTCCATAGTCCCAAATTGCCAGAATTATTTCATCTCCGTTGCAGTGAACATATATATAGTCAATCGCACTATTTCTCCAGTGCTGTCACAATAACTTAAACACAGTCTTGTAGTAAAGTTGTATGAAGCTAGACGCTGCTGTTGACTCACAGTCGCCGACTGGGCTAGATATGAAACATGCTGGATATTAAACATGCTAGATATCTGCCGGTCGTTTGCGATTAGTTGGCGGCCACTCGGCGACGGCTCGGCGAGCGTCTTTCAGCAGTTCATGCTACACGACTGAGCGAGCGCCGAGTGATCCCTGATTTGCCTCCGACCACAGTTTCTGTCGGCGATCTACAAAAACAGTCGGCGACTGAAAAACCAGCCTAAAATCTTGTAGTGTGAACCTGAACTTATTTCTCGCATATTAATGTTGATGGGCCCCCTAGCTAAATTCGCCTTGAGCCTCCAAATTGCTAAGTCCGCCACTGCATATAGTGATCAATTACATTGCCTGTACAGTGGGTGCACATGTTTGACTGTGCTAGGCCCATTTGGAACATTCTTTGTCCTGTATAGTGTGTTCTATGAAGGACTTTGTATTGTATAAGTTGTAAGTTGGGGCTTTTACTTATTTTGAAAATATTTGTACATATGTCTGTCCAAAAATGTTGATTTGGATTAATAGATAGATCTCGTTCCCATTTGGCTATTGGAAGGGAGATTGAATCATCAAATTTTAACAATAATTTATACAGTTTTGATAATAAATAAAAAATTCAGTTACCCATGCTGATATTTCTAAATTCAGTTGATTGCGGTTAAATCTCTGTTGAATGATGGATTTTAATTGTTGATATTCAAGAAATCTACTGTTATTTATATCATACTCTGATATAAGTTCCTGAAATGTGACAAAGTTTCCATTTTTAATAATATGTTCTAAATTTTTTATTCCCCTATCTTGCCATGATGTGAAATGTAATACTTTCTTGTTCTGACAAATGTCTGGATTGTTCCAAATGGGTGTTAGTTTGCATGGGATGAATGGAGACCGAGTTAATTTAAGGAATTCCCACCAGGCTGTCAGTGAAGTATTTATACTGAGGCTTTTAAAACAGTCCTGATGCTTAATATTAGGGCTAATGTAAGGGAGGTCTGAGAGTTTTAATTTCCCGCAGAATGCTTGTTCTAGGTCCAACCATGGGCTGTCTACTAAGTCGTATTTGTTCCATTTTAAAATGTACTGTAATCTATTGGCTAAGAAATATTGATAAAAATTTGGTAGTTCTAAGCCACCATTGAGTTTTGGCTTTTGCAAGGTTTTCAGACTTATTCTTTATGGCTTGTTTTTCCATAGGAATTTTGAGATGTTTGAGTCTAAGGATTTAAACCAAGCGGCAGAGGGTTTATTTGGGATTAGTGAGAATAAATAATTGACTTTGGGTAGAACCATCATTTTAATGGTAGCGACTCTCCCTATGAGTGATATAGGTATAGCGTTCCAGCGTGTGAGATCATCATTTATTGTTTTTAATAGAGGGATATGATTTAACTGTACTAATTCTAAAAGTTTAGCAGAGACATGTATGCCTAAATATCTAATATTACCTGATTGTAGTGGAGTGGTGGTCATGTTCTGGAAACTACAATTTATAGGCAAAACTGTTGACTTACCCCAGTTGATGGAGTATTCTGTTATAGAAGAGAAGCTGTCTATAAGTTTGATTGTATTCGGAAGAGAAGGTTGTGTGTTCTGCAGGAAAAGTAATACATCATCTGCGTAGAGACTTATCTTATGGTTTGTGGTTCTTGTGTTAATTCCTGTAATACTTGCATTTTGTCTAATTGCTGCTGCTAATGGCTCAATGAAGAGAACGAAAAGTGAGGGTGATAGTGGGCAGCCCTGCCTGGTGCCCCTCTGTAGAATTAAGCTTTGTGAGGTGATATCGTTCGTCCTAACACGTGCATTAGGAGAGCTATGTAGGGTTTTGATCCAGTTTATGAAGGATGAGCCAAATCCAAATTTGTGTAGTACTGCTTATAAATATTTCCAGTTTACCCGGTCAAATGCTTTTTCTGCATCTAAAGATACAATAGTAGTTTCTATTTTGTTAATTGTGCAGTAGTCTATTATGTTTATTAGTCTGCGTGTATTGTTGGCCGATTGTCTACCCTTGATAAAACCTGTTTGGTCTGGATGTATTATAAGTGAGGTGATTTTCTCTAATCTTCTGGCAAGTGCTTTTCAAATAATTTTAAGATCTACATTTATGAGTGAAATGGGGCGATAGCTGGAAGGAAGTGTAGGGTCTTTGCCTGGCTTTAGAAGTATGGTAATGTTAGCAGAATTCATGTCTGGGGACAGTACGTGATCATTTTGAATTTGATTTACCATTCTAAAAAAGGTTGGTTCTAGCACAGACCATAATTCTTTGTAGAATTCTACCGGAAAAATACTTTAAGATTTTTAAGATTTAAGATTCTTTATTTGTCACATGTATAAATTGTGGTGATACAAGATTTACAGTGAAATGAATATGTGACTATTCCTAGACTATGCAGCAATTAATAATAATATTGTCACATAGGGCTACGCCCCCTCTCCTAGCTGTCACTCCGGGTTCCTTCGTGTCTGTGTTCCTTGCCCGTTGATCCCGCCCTGCTCGTCTGTCTCCATGGTTTCCCATTGTCTGCCACGCCCTTGTCGTCATTGTATCATCTCTTCCTAGTTTAGTTCCATGTATATTAATCCCTGTGTCTCCCATGTCTGTATCGGTTGTTTTGTTTAGTGTTCCTGATCCATAAGTTTGCTGCTTAGTCATTTGTGTGCTCTGTACCTGGTTATCCTAGTTTGTATGTGTTTTCCCGTGTTTGTTTTGAGTATTCGTTCGTTGTCTTGGTACCTTGTTTATTCCTTGTGTCGTTATGCCTGTCTATATTTGTTGTTCTGGTTGCCCACCCATTATGACCCCTGCCCGTTATAACGACCACGTCTTAGGAATTCCAATTAATAAATCTCGCTCTTCTCAGCGTTTGTGTCCGCCTCCTTGCTCTGCAGTACATTACAAATATTAATAATAAAAAATTACAATTTACAATTAACAATTATCTATAAGCTATCAAATATAAACTAATATAGAAAGAAAAAATGAGTATAAATAAATCTACTATGTACATGTAAAGTCATGTGGAGCCAGGAGTGCGTGTTGTAAGTATATAAATGAATCTATAAAGTGACTGTGTTACTGATAAAGTGGTTGTGTGTCTGATGAAGAACAGAATGGACCATGTGTATTATGTGTTTAGTGTGTCTGGTGAGTTTAGTGTTCGAATGACCTGAGGATAAAGGCTCCTCCTCAGCCTCTCAGTTCTGGCCCTGATGATGCATTGACGTTTCCCTGAGGGTAGCCATTCAAACAGACCATGGTTTGGGTGGTGAATGTCCTTAATGATGCATTTGCCAGATGTTGTGCACCAACTGGAGTAAATGTCCTGAAGTTTTGACAGTACAGTCCTGGTGATATGCTCAGAGCAACATATCACTCTTTGAAGGTATTTCTTGTCCTGGGCGTTGCAGTTACCAAACCAGGTGGTGATGTTTCCAGAAAGAACAGACCTAATGGTGGCAGAAAAGAAGAGTTTCAGCAGTGCTGTGGAGATCTTGAATTTCTTCAGCCTTCTGAGATGGTACAAGCATTGCCTTGCCTTCTTTATCTGGGTGGAGATGTGTGGAGGGCCATGTCAGGTACTCAGAGATGTGGACTCCGAGGTACTTGTAGCTACTCACTCACTCAACTGGAGTGTCATTGATCTGGAGAGGTGTGTATGGAGTCCTCAACTTCTCCCTTCTAAAGTCAACTACCATCTCCTTGGTCTTAGATACGTTCATTTTCAGGTTGTTGACTTCACACCATGATGTTCCACCTCACACAGGTAGGCCTTCTCATAATTCACATTCGTATCATCCGCAAATTTCACAATGATGTTGGAGCTGTGGGTGGCTGTACAATCATGGGTGTACAGCAGGGGTGCCCAACCAGTCGATCGCGGTCTACCAGTCGATCGCGGGCGGAGTTTCAGTCTATCGCGAGAAGTGTTACCATGTAACCATGTATTTAAGGCTCTGACAAAACAAAAAAAAAACACACACACTAATCACACCATCGTCAAACCATCGTTCATGAGAGGCCAGTATATATTTTCATAATAATAAGATACAAAAATAAAATTAATTATTTACACAACCTTTTCTGCTTTTCTGATGAATGCTGGATATGGTTTGCCACAGTTGCTAGTTTGTAACCAGGGACTCTAAAGCGCGAAGACGAGAAAGCCAGAATGGTGGCAGCTGAAGAGATAATGGCGGAAGACAAAAAAAGCTAAAAATTATCACTTTCATCCCGAGGGGGAAGAGGACTACTTTTTTACTTATTCAAATTCAAAGTTGGTGTGTCTGATCTGTAATGCTACTGTGGCCATACCGAAGAAGGGGAATTTGGAGTGACATTTTCTCACAGTTTACAAGAGGTATGCTAATGAGTTCCCGGCGAAATCAGCTCTACTAACCGAAAAGGTAAATGAACTAATAATGAAATAATTAAGTCGAAGTACAGAACCACATTGACTGATGACCACCTCGCGCTCAGCTCCTACTGCCCGGATTATGAGAAGCTAGCTGACTCCTCCCAGTGCCAGAAGTCCCACTAAGGTAGAGAAGTGTGTTTTTTTGTTATTCTCATGTTGAATTAGGCATAGGCCTATTCAGGGCTTAATTTGAGCCGGATCCTGCCGGAACAGGATCCGGGACCTCTTTCAATTAATTAACACTAGAACTACCAAGCCGCCTGCTTTCGACAGTACCCCACTAGAACTACCAAGAACTACCGCCTGCTTTCGACAGTATCCCAACTAGACTCTTGGTCTCTTGGCAGGTGTGATAAGCCCTTCTTACCTCCAGTGTTATGTAAATGAGGCGTGTGTCAGCTGTGGGTGGTTGCTGTTGACACACCTTTCAATACACACCTTTGGCTGCCTCATGAGACTGCAACCTCTCTTGGCAGAAGTCTGCTCAACTCAGGACCATGTTTGAGATTTGATTTGTGGAAGGTTGAAATAATGTGAAATTGACACAAACATAATATTTGAATTATAGTGGCATATTGATTATTCAAAATGGCTCTGATTTTTTAACCTTATTTTAAGTAGTTAAAACTGTCAATAGGTATAGGTAAAGATATTTTTACATAAATTTATACAAAAAACCCTCAGCTACTTGAAATAGAATAATATTCTTGAGCAATTTTAACTTATCAAGATGGTACTTTTTGCAGTGTGTCTCTTTCAAAAACACAACAGCCATAACTGGCAAACAAAAATAGAAAATTTACTTTTCTCTCCCTACTCTCTTTTTTTGGCCTACCTCCACCCCCCCACACCTTCTTTGGAGGACAACTTTATTTTTATGTAAGGATCAGAAAACAATTATGTACCACCACCATCACCACACAGAGAGTAGCCTGTTCAGCCAGTGTTGTGAAAATGAGGCCATTACATTGATTCTAAATGTAGGAGTACTGTTTGTGTGTTTGTATGGGGAGGGGTGGAGGTGGGAATATGCAGGTCCAGAAGAAATGTTCCTCTGGAAGAAGGTGAAGGTGAATTGGTGAAGCCACCCCCCACCCCCAAAAAAAGTCAACATTGCCAGAAATTTATATTCAAGTTAGCTTTATTGGTATATAGGTGTATATATGAATACACCTATGAATATTCTGCACACACCTGGCACTGCCACATCATCTTCTTTCTGCACTTGCCACATGTGAACCTATCACAAGACACACAACGATTAGTGGCACGGTTACTTTTGCAACAACACTTGACCTGGCACCATGCCCTTTTCCCTGTGTCAGGTGTGGGTGGTTGCTGCTGCTGAGCCTTTTCCTTGGCCACCTCCTTGGCTGCCACATGAGCCTGTGCAAGCTCTTCTGTAAGATTGACCAAAAACTCCGACCGTCTCTCCTTTACCCCAGTGCATGCTTGAAAAAGCACATAGGCATTCAGTGCTGCAATGTCAATCATATTATAAAACACAGCGACTGGCCAACGCCGTGTTCCGCAACGCACAGTGTACTTTCGTACATCTGGTCCATTATATCCACACCACATTTTAGGGAGTTGTAGTCAGTGATTGTGTTTGGCTTTTTTTTTGTGTGTTCCCAGTCTCCACCGTACTGTGCATGGTACTGAGGATGCAGACAGTCTTTCTACGTTTGGGTGTGTAAACGGTCAGTGTGGCAACAGAGGTTGAAAACACCTGTGTGCTGAATTCCTCACGGACCAAAGTCTTTTTGGCAGAGTCTGGAAGCTCACGACAAATCCTGTTTACTGTGCCAAGGAGGGTGGTCTTCCGGCCCAGCAACTGCCTTGCTAGTGACAGTGAGGTGAAAAAATTGTCTGTGGTAACAGTTCTTCCTTGGTCCATAAATGGTTCCATGAGCTTCATCACCACATTTTCTGATAGTCTTTCCCCCACGGGACGACTGGAGTCTTTACCAAGGTATGGGATGATGTTGGATACGTACTTGGTTTTCAGGTCACATGCCACCCAGAACTTTATCCCAAACTTGTCTGGTTTTGTGGCTATATACTGAAGAAAACAGCAACGGGTCTTGGATGGGAAAAGTTGCTCATCTATGGTGATCTATGGTTGCTCATCTAAGTTGCTCATCTATCTATACAGGACAGGATAGAAATGAGGGGGAGAGAAAAGTAATTTTTTAACCTTATTTTCAGTAGTTTTTAGCACTTTGAGTTGCATGAATGTATGAAAGGTGCTATAGAAATAAAGATTATTATTATTATTTATTATAAAAAGGGAAGGGCAGAAAAAAACACAGCTCAAATGACCACTGCAATGGTTCACCAACTGCTGCTACATTGGGCATCCATATTCACCCAAACACATATACACCCACACACACCCCCACACACATACACCCACAAACCTTATTTTCAGTAGTTTTTAGCACATGCATGTATGTATGAAAGGTGCTATAGAAATAAAGATTACTTATATTATAAAAAGGGAAGGGCAGAAAAAACACAGCTCAAATGACCACTGCAATGGTTCACCAACTGCTGCTACATTGGACATCCATATTCACCCACACACACATACACCCTTACACACATACACCCACACACCTTCATCCCAACATAAATTTACTCATATATGTACCCACACGGACAATCTCCCCAAGGGGAGGCCAGGGTTTTTTCTTCTCTATCTGAGTTAGTGAACACATCCAGCAGAACAATGAACTGATGGTTCACACCATCACCCCCCCCCCCCCTCCACCCACTCCCCGTCTACCTATAATGGCTGCATGTGCATAACAAAGGGTGGCCTAATGGGATGCAAATGTCCCCAGAACTGCCCCCTGGTGGAGGCCAGGTAGAAAAGTTTGGAATTAAAATGGTGGTAGTCCTAGTGTTAAATGAACCAATTAATTGAACAAACAATTCTATAAAATACATTTTTAAACACAATATCCACATTCAGGTTTCCTAAATCACATAAGAGCTCTCCCTTTTATCGATGCCTTTCCGCATCTCCCCTATAAAGCTAGTTATACTTTTGCGAGTGACCGTAGCGCGCGACTCCGCACAGCTCGCGTGAACCTCTGTGAACGGCGGAAGCATTTGCCAAGTCACATTCTATGCAGTGTTGTCCGAAACGACATGTGGTAGTATAAAGAAACACCCCTCAAAAACAGGGGAAGGAACATTTATCTGACCAATTTTAAAACACAAAGCAATGTTGCTTTGTGTTTTAGATTTGAAAAGTGCTGGCTTTAGGCTAAAGTACTTGAAAATGCACTTCTGCACTTAAAACACTTATAAAACACACGCAAATAATTTAAAAGTAATTTATATATACGAATTGGCTTGTTATTTTGACATTTGTGTGCCTAAGCGTTGCGTTTTGTGTGCGATCCGGTGACATTGTTGGCCTCAGTGACCCCTTGTCTCATGGCGCTGTTTGCGTTCCGGCATCGTTTGATTTACAAATTAAGCATTGGGCCTATTCATATCCACATACTGGACTTAGAAGAGTATGTTACTATCTTGAATTACACATATTCATATCCATATACTTAGAAAAGTATGTTCTGATTTTTATCAGTTTCCCTGCCAGTACCACTGCCCAGTGAAGTTTAGCATTCTTAAATATTGGACTTATCTTCTCCTCCTTCCTGCTTTGAAGTTATCTTTTCTAGAGTTATTGTTATTGTGTGTGTGTGTGTGTGTGTGTGTGGCTAAGAGAGATAGAGATGGTGTGAAGTTCTTGTGAGATTCTTGTTCTGTTTTGTGAGAAGGTTGTTCTGTTTTGACAACCTATTTGATGCATTGATCATTTCCTCATTTGTTGGATTTACGTCTTATTCTCCACCTGTGCAAATAAAAAAACAACTACATTTTAACTGCGATTAGGGTTCCTTGTTTAAATTATTGCCCGGCCCTTGTGTTTGACTTGGTAGATCTCGGCATGCCATCAACTTCAAAAGTAGATCTTGGTTAAAAAAAGGCTGGGCACCCCTGGTGTACAGTGAGTACAGGAGTGGGCTCAATATAAATCCTTGGGTGGCGCCGATACTGAGGGTTTTTGAGCTGGATGTGAAATGTCCCATCTTGACAACTTGAGGTCTGTCAGTCAGGAATCTGTCACGTATGACCGTGTCCCCCTCCGTTAGCTGTCACTCCGAACCCCTCGTGTCTGTGTTCCGTACCTGTTTACCCCGTCCCGCTCGTTTGCCTCTGTGATTACCTCGTTAGTTCCCACGCCCCTTGTTATTACCGTCACCTGCCCCTTGTTTAATGTCATTGTATTTAAGCCCCTGAGTCTCCCTTGTCCTTTGTCTGGTATTTTGTTTGATTTGGATGTTTGACAATCTGCTGTTTATCTGTGTACCTGACCGTGGTGTGTTGTTGGTTTTTGATTCCTTGTCTGTTCTCGTATCCCTTGTCATTGTCATGCCCGTATTCGCCTGTTACTCGGACTGCCCTCCCGTTATCGACCCGGACTGGCTAAGCGACGATGAGTATGGTATTTCCTTTAATAAATCTCGCTCCTCTCAGCATTTGTGTCCGTCTCCTCGCTACGCAGCGCGAGAAACGTTACAGAATACCAGACCTACCAAGGACACAGCGAGAGAGCGAGACTCTGGTGAGTTCGAACACTGTAATGAGATGTTGGCTGGATTAATCCGGTTCGACTCTCCGGTATTGCAGTACGAACGAACCAGAGACAGGAAATCCCCTTGCGCTGTGGGTACAGGGGAGTCTCGTCGCTGCAAGAACAAAGCGAGGACACTTCCAACGTCTAGCTTTAGCGACGAGCTCCCTGGTAAGCGCAATGTGTCTGCCCGACTCCAGCCTGTAGCGCGAGAGTCGAGCAGACGGAATGAATGTGCAGACGAGCGTTGGCTTGGCTCTCGGTTGGCTTTCAAAAGTCATTGTGAGCTCCCGATACCTCCGACGAGGCGGAGTCACCAGGAAAGCCACCGAGAAGCAGTTGTGTCTGTATGTTCTTCCAGGCGCAGACCGGACCGGGGAAGGAGGAAGACCACGCCCCCAGTTCAGAGCCCCGCCGCCACAGCGCATGAGGTCGTCGTCTCGCTGGAAGAGAACCTCCCTCCGCTACTCCCGGAAGCTACCCCCCGAAAGCTCCCCAAGAATTTTTTTGGGGGGTCGTACAAGCCACTCGACGAAGGAGTGGCTGGCTGAAATCCGGAATGACGTCGGTATGGCGGACACGCCCCCCGGTGACGTCAGTATGGCGGACACGCCCCCCGAGGACGTCAGCCCGATGGAGGTTCCGCCACCCCGAGGACGTCAGTATGGCGGACACGCCCCCCGAGGACGTCAGCCCGATGGAGGTTCCGCCCCCCGAGGACGTCAGCCCGATGGAGGTTCCGCCCCCCGAGGACATCTCGTCCGCGCCGGCTGCTGTCCCCGCGACCCTGGAGAGGTCGCCCGCGCCGGCTGCTGTCCCCGCGACCCTGGAGGGGTCGTCCACGTCAGTTCCTGTTCCCGCTGCCCGTCGGCAGTCCACGCCAGTTCCTGTCCCCGCGACCCTGGAGAGGTCACCCGCGCCGGCTGCTGCTCCCGCTGCCCGCCAGCGGACCCCGCCTGTCCCTGCTGCCCGCCAGCGGACCCCGCCTGTCCCCGCTGCCCGCCAGCGGACCCCGCCTGTTCCCGCTGCACGCAAGCGGTCCCCGCCTGTTGCCCTTGAGACTGTGCTGCCCCCTGTTGGGCATGGACTTTATGTTCCCCCTGCTCCGCCCTGTGCCTCCTATGTTCCGTTGCCCGTGTTCCCCTTGCTCTCTGGTCCCATCCCTGGTTTTGTTTTGGTCCCTGTCCCCGTGGTTGTGTCTGTCAGGGTCTGTGTTCCTGTTCCCGTGTCTGTGCCTGGTGGTGTCGTCTCCGTACCTGTCCCCGTGTCAGTGCCCCAAGTTTTGACCCACTTTGTTCCTGTCCCGGTCTCTGTCGTCCACGTCGTGTTTGCCTCCGTGTATGCCCCTGCCCTGTTCCCTGGCCCCACTCCCGTGTCTACTCCTGGTCCTGTCCCATCCGGCCCTGCTGGCCCATCCTGGCCCTGCCTGTTCTACCGTGCCCCGACCCGGCCCTTGGCCAGTCTCTGCTCCCCTGTCTCCGGTCCCTGCCATGCCCCAGGTCCCTCGTCTTGTTTTGTCCTGGTCTGTTCCTCCGATCTGTCCTGTGTCCCGTGGTCCCCTGCCCTGTCTGCCCTTGCGTGCCCCGGAGTGGCACGCCTTGAGGGGGAGTACTGTCACGTATGACCGTGTCCCCCTCCGTTAGCTGTCACTCCGAACCCCTCGTGTCTGTGTTCCGTACCTGTTTACCCCGCCCCGCTCGTTTGTCTCTGTGATTACCTCGTTAGTTCCCACGCCCCTTGTTATTACCATCACCTGCCCTTTGTTTAATGTCATTGTATTTAAGCCCCTGAGTCTCCCTTGTCCTTTGTCTGGTATTTTGTTTGATTTGGTTGTTTGACAATCTGCTGTTTATCTGTGTACCTGACCGTGGTGTGTTGTTGGTTTTTGATTCCTTGTCTGTTCTCGTATCCCTTGTCATTGTCATGCCCGTATTCGCCTGTTACTCGGACTGCCCTCCCGTTATCGACCCGGACTGGCTAAGCGACGATGAGTATGGTATTTCCTTTAATAAATCTCGCTCCTCTCAGCATTTGTGTCCGTCTCCTCGCTACGCAGCGCGAGAAACGTTACAGAATCACTATACCCAGGAACACAATGAGTTTCAGCCCCAGATCATGGAGTTTCATTCCACTGCTTCCTCTAACTCTACACACAAGCAAATATCCCAAATGCTGTAAGTGGTATAGAAGATTAACTTGCACTAACATGTTGGATATCTTTCTCTCTGTTCAACATATCCATTAACATTTTCCAACACAAAGTTACTGAGACTTTGACTTCCTCTGAGTAGCACAGTCACTAGGTACCTGCCACTGATCCTGCGTACTGCCAGTTGTCCTGATCCTAGAGCTTCACCTGCACCTGCTCTAGTGGAGCTGAGATGGAGAATAAAGACTCACAACTATCTCTCAACTTGGACCCTCCTTGCTGCCAGTGTCACACTGGCCTAGTCTACAGTGTTAGACATGTTGACACTGTAGATTGTGACAGATATTCAAATAGCATGTAAATTATGCCTAAATAACAGATCTGAGGTTCAGATGTGAACTCAATAAAGCAGCATCTAACACCATCTCTGTGTGCATCACACTCAGGGTCTGGACAATAGCAAGACGCACTTCTACTCTCAGTAGGATCAGACTGACTCTTTATTGCATTTATGGCATTATTTCCGTCATGAAAAGTTTATCATAACGCTCTAATTACAGTACATTCCAGGCATTGATGTTGGTGTTACCTGCTAGTGCAGTTCAACACAGACATGGTGTGTGTGTGTGTGTGTGTGTGTGTGTGTGTGTGTGTGTGTGTGTGTGTGTGTGTGTGAATATATTAAGGAAGGTGAAAAGGTAGAGATGAAGTTCAACTAAACCTCCCACACGTGACATACATCATTTATTTATTTTGGTACATGTGGTCCTGCTACATTCTGGCCCCGCCCACCTACCACTGCTGCAGTGCTACCTGATATGACACCACTGCTGTGGCCTAATAGTCCATTATAAACAATAAGTCTATTATAAACAATTGTTCATTATTCATTATACATCTATACAATGTCTCAATCTCTCTCGTTTGTAATATTGTTCTCTGCCTGTGTGTTGGTGTTATGGTCTCATACATCATCTACACTCTCACAGCTCTAGTAGATGTTCTGTAGAAGAGTCTATGTGCCACACTGTTAGTTACAGATGTACAGTAAGAACTGTACAGAGTAAGAAATGTACAGAGACTGTACAATTTCTGCTCTTCAAGTTCATGAATGAAAATGAAGTCTCTGTAATGCAACGTAAGGATCCCGTATGCAGTCAAGTTTTCTTATATTCTTTTTTTGTTTTGGGTCATATGCTCAAAGGGAGACTTCCGCTTGTATTCTCTCTTTAATAAGTCAGTTCACATCTTAATTTTACATATCGTGTCACGTGAAGATGCTCAGGAAGTCACATTGGTGAAGGAGTTAGTGAGACACACATATGTAGAAGGAGTAGTTTCAGCCAGCAGCTTTTCTCTTAGTTTGATCAAAAGTAATTTGAACACAAACTGCTTCATCTGTTTGAACTGATTCATTTTATAGAGAGAGAAAAAATGGAAATGAATGAGAATATATATGCAAATACAGAAGTTCCTGAAGACAACAGGTCTGATTCAGACAGTGAGGATTCATATGAAAACATGAAGGATGAACAGGAGACTCAGAGGACCAGAAGCAAGAAAAATGAGAGCTCAGGTCAGTACACTCATATGCTCCCTCCGTCCCTCCATCTCTCTCTCTCTCTCTCTCTCTCCTCTCTCTCTCTCTCTCTCTCTCTCTCTCTCTCTCTCGTGTTTCGCACAGTGTATGACTAGCTGGTTTTATTCCAGACACAGAACACTGCTGGGATCCATGATCTGATGATCCTGTATTCTTTATATAAAAGTTATGCTTTTCTTTTTTAGAACAATTCCAAATTCAGTGCATTATAATAGTGCACAATAACTCTGCTTGAGGAATTTGTCCTCCGCATTTAACCCGTCCATACAGTGAGAAAACACACACACACACACACACACACACACACACACACACACACACACACACACACACACACACACACACACACACACACACACAAGGGAGTGTAATAAAGTATTGTAGCACTGTACACTGTACAATAAAGTTGAATCTATCTATCTAACATCAGTGCAGTTTATAGGCACCTTATAGATACATGTTATTTACAGGTACTTTTAAACAAAACCCTTACAAATATGACTGATTACAATTTCAGTTAAGGGCTTTTGTTCAGGGGCCCAACAGTGATGGCGGTTGACCTGTCACCTTTCTGAACTAGTATAGTGTTATATTAGGTGCTGTAGGTCACACACACATATACACACTGTTTGTGGTCTGAACTAGTACAGTGTTATATTAGGTTCTGTAGGTCCCACACATATACACACTGTTTGTGGTCTGAGATCCATGTGAAGTCTTTACTACTCCTCCCAGTTTAACATGTGAAACACTGCAATGTATGTATTTAATTCTTAAAAATATGATGTATCTTCAGAAGCCAACAGTCCGGGGAGCAGATGCTACAGACTGGCAGCAGTGTGTCTGGGGCTGCTGTGTTTTCTCCTGCTGACTGTCATCATAGTGCTGTGGGTGAAGTTACAGACCAGATACAACAGCCTCAGTGAAGAGAGAGACCAGCTACAGAACAATTACAATATTGTGACATTAGAAAGACACCAGTTACAGACCAGATACAACATCCGGATTGCAGAGAGAGACCAGCTACAGACCAGACACAACAGCATGACTGCAGAGAGAGACCAGCTACAGAACAGTTACAAAAGCATGATATTGCAGAGAGACCAGCTACAAACCAGACAAAAAAGCCTGACTACAGAGATAGACCAGCTACAGACCAGACACAACAGCCTTACAACCGAGACAGAGCAGCTACAGAACAGTTACAATAGTGTAATATCACAGAGAGACCAGCTACAGAACAGTTACAATAGTGTGATATCACAGAAAGACCTGCTACAGAACAGTTACAACAGTCTGACTGGAGAGAGTGGCCAGTTAAAGAAAGAGAGAGAAGAACTCCAAAGAAAGTTTTCTGAAATTGGTAAGTGATCATTTGCAGACTAATACAGTCTTAAGCACTCAGGAAAATTGTGTATAATGCTGCTCATGGTAGCATGTGCTTATAATGTGTCAACATGGCAGCAAACTTCTTCATCTGCTTTTCTCTACATATAATTCAACCCAGTAATATTGGAGGTGAAGCTCTGTGCTGCTCTTCCTGTACAGTTGTGAACAAATGTATTCAACCCCCACTGAAATAAAGTGTTTTGGCCAGTTTGACATTGATTTTGATCATTTCAGTCATCTTATTTAAAATTATATCAAAGAGGCACTTATAAATTATATAAACATAATATTTATGATGAAATAACCACAAATGATTTTTCTGTGCTCACATCATTATCAGTTTTATTCAACCCCCTAGTGACATTATTTAGTACAACATACTTTTCCAGTTATGACATCTTTCAAGCATGAAACATAGCTTGACACAAGTGTCTTGCAGCGACCTATGGGTATCTTAGCCCATTCTTCATGGGCAAAAGCCTCCAATTCAGTCACATTCTTAGGCTTGCACACTGCAACTGCCTTCTTTAGGTCCTACCAGAGGTTCTCAATTGGATTTAAGTCTGGTGATTGCGATGGCCACTCTAGAATGTTCCAGCCTTTCATCGTCAACCATGCTCTGGTGGACTTGGATGTGTGCTTGGGATCATTGTGCTGTTGGAAGGTCCAACGTCTCGCAAGCCGCAGGTTTGTGACTGACTCCCTCACATTTTCCTCCAAGATCTCCTGGTACTGAAGGGAATCCATGATACCCTGCACACGCTGAACCTTTCCTGTGCCATTATAAGCAAAACAGCCCCAAAGCAAAATTGACCCCCCGCCATGCTTCACAGTAGGCAAGGTGTTCTTTTGTTCATAAGCCTGGTTCTTCCTTCTCCAAACATAGCGCTGGTCCATTGGCCCAAACAGTTCTAGTTTAGTTTCATCTGACCACAGTACACTGTTCCAAAACCTTTGTGGCTTGTCCACATGACTTTTGGCATACTGCAGTCGACTTTTCTTGTTCTTTGGAGTCAGCAATGGGGTGCGCCTGGGAGTTCTGTCATGGAGGTCTTAGTTATGCAGTGTGCACCCTATTGTCTGAGCTGAAACTTTGGTGCCCACATCTGACAGGTCTTTTTTCAGTTCCTTAGCAGTCACACCGGGATTTTTCTCCACATTACGCTTCAGGTAGCGCACAGCAGTCACGGTCAGGATCTTCTTTCTGCCACGACAAGGTAGCATTTCCACTGTGCCCTTTAACTTGAACTTGCGAATGATACTTCCAATAGTGTCTCTTGGAATATTTAACAACTTCGCAATCTTTTTATATCCATTGCGTTCACCATGCTTGTAAACACACCAGTAGATGTCTAGAAGGAGCTGAGTATCACAGTCCTTCTGCCTAATTGGCGCTTATTATGCTTGATTGGTGCTTGTAGACATCCAAAGGTGTTTTTAAAACTTGAAAAACACTGGAATTAACCTCTGTTCTTAAGAGTGGTAGTCATAAAGGGGTTGAATAATTGTGTCAGTGAAGAAATCACAAAAAGGCCATTTAATACTTTTAATGACAAAAACAATTGATGCTATTTTAGTTGCATTTAGTTCTTTAACAAGTCCTTGTAAGATTTCATTATGAACACAATTACAAATATGCACTGAATTCCATAAAACCCTTCACAGCATTGGGGGTTGAATACATTTGATCACAACTGTATGTGCACAAATAGAGACATCAGTGTGGCAATGTGATTAATTTCAATTAAATGAAATGTCAATGTGACATTTTTAAATTGATTTGGGCACCACTGGAGGTGCAACAGACTCAAAGATCTACCTGAATTTTCCATTAAAAACAAAGAAAAATCACTACAGCTACATTTCACTGTAATAGTGTATTGTAAAAATATTTATTTGCATTAATGACATAGTGTTACAGGACAGAACAGGACTGTCCCAATGTGAGGAATGGCAGAATGCAGAGACGAGTACTTTATTAACATTAGAGAGCTGCGCAACTAGAACATAGCAGACATATAACATTAAACGTTACAGACACGAAAACTCACAAAGACAAACTCAGGACTAACACACAATATATACACAACACATAACGAGCCCTGCGTGTAACACATTAGACTGAAGAGATGGATGAACACATACACAAACAACCACACTCACAGGAAGTACATATATGGACGTGGACTACATATACACACGCCAGAAGGGAGGGGTTTGGGGAAAAACGTGACAAGGACAATCAATTTATTATTAAAGCATGAATAATTTGTCCAAGCCAGAGGGAGAATCCAAAAAACAAAAGTCAGTAAAAACAAATACCAAACACAAAAAAAAAACCAGAAAGTAAAAAATGACAAGGCAAGCAAGTCAAAAGTTGAAATAATAATAATCTAAATCCAAAATTTCTAAGCAAAATCTGAATCCAAAAGCACAGCAGGGTCAAAACACAATAACAGAGTAAATTCCTCAGTACTCACTTAGCAAAAGAAACAGTGACAGAACTTCACCAGAAGATGAATAGACAAGTATAAGAAGACAGACGTATACAGCCATAAATGAATAAGGATTCTGGTGAGGATGAGTGAGTAAATAATTGATGATTGGTTTAGTGTTCCAAGCTATGAAGGAATTCTGGACAGTAGTGAAGTAGACTGTTGATAATGGGAGAAGCTGGTAGCATCACATAGTAATGTTCACTTGAGATCTGTAGTGTTTTATAAAAAAAAAACATGATTTTAATTAAGATAATAAACAAGATTAAACAAGGCTGTACAGTATATTGAAATAGTTAACGTTAACACACCACAGTGCTTACAAATGTATACAAAAGTGGATCCTTCTTGAAGAAATGGTGTATATCAGACGTTAACACACCACAGTTTTTACAACATGTTTACCATTCTTGAAGAAATGTCCTGAGTTCTTGTTTACCAAATCATTCATTATATAATTTTCTGGAAATACTATCAAAAGAAGAGGCAAGAAGACAAGGCTGGAGATACTTCAACTCCAGTATCTACTACATCTCTACTGAAGAGAAGACCTGGAGTGAGAGCAGACAGGACTGCAGAGAGAGAAGAGCAGACCTGGTGATCATAAACAGCAGACAGGAACAGGTGAGAGAGGGAGAGTCCATGTGAGGGAGAACAGTTATACTTCTACTGCCTTTTCTTATGTAGGAACTACATTTACAGGAGTTTATGTTTGAAATGGTGAGCAACACTCGAGCTTGGATCGGTCTGACTGATGTAGATACAGAGGGCACCTGGAAATGGGTGGATGGCTCCAGACCTCCAAACACTGGGTAAGAGAATCAGTGTAAAATAACACACACTGAGAAAACTCTTAGAAAATGCAACCTAAAAGTTCAACAATATTTTCAGATTTATTTCTTACTTGATTTATTAACTGTGAGTAAAAGACTATAAATATTTGAATATATTACTATTCTAATTTGTCAGAAGATGGCACATAGCTTATAAGATCTGTGGTGGCAGTTGTACATTTGTAACAATTTGCATGACCCAATTAGAGTAAAAAATTACAAATAGTTAAGCTGATGTTAACAACAGTGATTAATATTGAAATAGTTAAGCTGATATTAGGGGGTGTGGTTAATATTGAAATAGTTAAGCTGATGTTAGGGAGTGTGGTTAGTATTGAAATAGTTAAGCTGATATTAAGGGGTGTGGTTAATATTGAAATAGTTAAGCTAATGTTACAAGGTATGGTTAATATTGAAATAGTTAAGCTGATGTTAGGGGTGTGGTTAATATTGCAATAGTTAAGCTGATGTTAGGGGGTGTGGTTAATATTGAAATAGTTAAGCTGATGTTAGGGGCTGTGGTTAATATTGAAATAGTTAAGCTGATGTTAGGGGCTGTGGTTAATATTGAAATAGTTAAGCTGATGTTAGGGGGTGTGGTTAATATTGAAATAGTTAAGCTGATGTTAAGGGCATTGGTTAATGTTGTTAGAATTTTTAGTGACTTGATTTCTTGAGGATTTAGTGGCCTCCTTCACCTTTGCTAATTTATAGAGATTTTAGGCATATTTTTTCTAGGTTTTCAGAATTCTCAGAGCAGAAGTTTGAACTGAAGGAAATCAGGACAGTGTTCAGATGTTGAATCTGATTCTATGAATTTCAGGTACTGGAATAAGGGGGAGCCAAATAATCTAGGTAATGAAGACTGTGGTGAGATTCTGATGTCAGAAGGCTGGAATGACTGGTTTTGCTCTAATAAAAACAAGTGGATCTGTGAGAAAAGTGTTGCATAGTACGTTCTGGTGAAATAATTAATGTTACAAATCAAATACCGCTTTGAGTTTGACTGCCCCCTTTTGTTGAAGTTTTTACAGCATATAATATGGTGCATTGCTTAGGACACAGGTCACTAATAGGCGGACCTCTGTCCGGATCCGGACCAAAATGATGTCTCATGCGGACCCGAAACTGATACCAAAACAGAAACGCTATAGTAAAATCTTGTTGAGCACTTTCTGTTTTACCAGCACAGCTTTTACAGTCCTTACAGTAGTGCTCACGCGTCCAAAGAAACCTACGGATTAATTGCATGCGAGTTTGGCTATACCACCAAGCCAGTATCACGAAGCAAAGTGAGACTGGATGGGAGGCGTGGAAGACGTAACCTAGTGAAAGACAAAAATAAAAATATAGAGAAACTGATAGGTGAGACGGAGACGTAGAGAAAAACGGCGAAAAGAAAGAAATATACAGGCAGGCAAGACGGGAAAAGATAGAGAAACCTGATCGCTGAGACGAAGAAGGAGAGGAGAAACCATTTCTGAACATGCACAGTTGTCATGTTTTACTTATTATTTAGAATTGGGTAGGGAAACACTCTTTCTATCTGTGCATATGACAATATCATAACATATAAAACATCAGAAATTAGATATACATGTTCAGCCATCTAATAAGACCGAATTCATTTCATTTGATAGGCAAATCAAGGCATGCGGATGTTAATATGATGATGCCATGGTTCAGAATATATAGACTTCTGGACCGTGGCATCATTAAATATTGCCAGACTGGACCTCTTTAAATTTTAATTGAATACCCCTGGCTTAGAAGTTATCGAGTTACTTATTAAAATTATTGTTGATGATTTGTGTTGTGTTTATAATGGGTAATGGTTGTTTTGTCCAGTTATTTTTTCTTTTATGTTGCTGTTGCACAGCTCTGATAAGGGAATTAATGTTTTTAGATTTTCATATTATCTTGAGATAATCGTGAGATTATGTTTATTCATGGATTGTATGATTTTGTACTGTTTGTTTCCTGGCTGTGGATATTGATCCTGTTGTGTAAACTCTACAATCTTTGTCACCTGGTACTGTTAAAAAAGAGGCATTTTGGGAAAACTGAACTTTTATCATATTTATTGATTTTTAGTCTGTTTTACAATTTTGCAAAGTCTTATGCCAAACCTAATATTTAAATGTTTTTTTATGTTTGCTAGAATGACCATGTTGCTTAATGCATGTATAAAAGCATTTTAACATAAACAGAAGTTTATATTCAAAATATTGTTATACACACAAAAATTTGTTGATCAAATACAAAGTCTAAGTCTGTGCAAGGAGCTACAAGCGTTTATGAAATTACTAATTTCATACATAAAGAGAGAATGACAGTTTAATGTTCACCCACTTTTACTAATATACTGGGGAGTTTGGCTATAGCTGTTCCTCAGTTTTTGTATTATTGTGATGACGGTCACAGAGAAGCTTTTTTACCACCGGCTTACTCATTGTCAATTGCTCCATTTTAATTAAATAAATAAATACAATGTTCAGTACAAGCTTACAGTTTCTTTATTCATTTCCACCAATGCCAAAGTATTTTTGAAATGAGCTCCGTTTATTGTCAAACTGTTTGTACATTTGGAGCTTTTGTGCACAGAGAACCCAGACAAAATTGTGACCTTCTTATAGAGCTTTTTTAGTGTCACCTGAACCTGAACTCATTATTACTTGAAAAAAAAGTCCATTAAATCCATTCAGGTATGCAAAAATTGAAGTTAAAATTCAGGTTCGGGTCGAAATTCAGGTTCGGGTCGAAATTCAGGTTCAGGTTGAAATTTCGGTGGGGAATGCATCCGGGATACTTAGGATGAGCAAACACACTCAGAGCTAATCGAACTGCATCTGACCAATCACAAAACATCTCAGAGGTCAAGTGCAGGCGCGTCTTTCTGCCAATTTTCTAAAAGGACCATTCGGAAGACCATGGCCGAAGATCGCACTGTCTGAGCTTTTCCAGCTGTAAGTAAACCTAATCTTTATTAGTTTATCCTCTTCTTCTTTAGGACCACACCAGAGTTGTAAATTGAAAATCAGATTTTGGATTTCTTTCTTAAGACGAGTATGGTGTGAAGCACATGTTGGCAGGCTAGTTTGTTAGTATCTGCGTTAGGTTTCTTCAGTATTGACGATGAACAGCATTTTGTTTTAACGTATGTAAGTACGTGACGGAAGCACTGAAGCTGCAGCTATATTGTGCATTCCGCATAGAAGCATTATAAATTCTGGTGTAGGTATATTGACATTAGTCACAAATCACAATCGGTAAAAATGATTAAGCCGCTGTGCGTGTGTGTGCGCACCAGTAGCGAACCATGACCATTAAAAGTGGGCCCGCCCCCCCCCCCCCTTCCTAATTAACTGCAATAAATAAAAAATAAAAAACTGAGATGACAGTACAGCTTTAGAAACGGAATAAACAATAATATATGTACTAGAGAAGTTCTTAAGCAAAATAAGGTTCACAGCTCTGTGTTCCTTGGGAACGGAATATGTAAACAACGCGCACGAGGGCATCAAAGGACTGAATCGAAACTAGCTAGCGGTGGTATGCTAAGGTCAGCTAGTGTCGCCACAGCGGGCGGAAATTATCATACAGTTAAGCCTGCCCACTAAGTGAGGAAGATATGATTGGTCAATTTTACTGTCATTTGAAACTGGTATTGCGCTGAATTATAACTGGAAGGCCCTCTGTAAACGAACAGCGGGCATCACAGTCCTGATAGGGGGAGACACAGGCTCACAGGCTTCCACTTAACTTAACCCCTCACCTTCAAATACAGATTGAATAGACATGGTTGAATAATTTATTTGCTTATGTTTCTGTAATTGTTTAGATGTCGATTGTCAAACTGTAAGTAGATAGAAAAAAATCGGATAAATTATATATATTTATATTTTAAGAATATTTTAGGCCCTCTCAGAGGGTGTAGAGGGCCCTGACGGTTCCCCACTGGTGCGCGCATAGAAAAAACATCGTTTTTATTATTGGAGTTATTAGTAGACACCGCGCATACACATAGGCCTATTCTAACTTAAATAACAGCTACATTCTTCCGGCAAAACTGCTTGGAATATTTTAGTGAAAGTTACAGGAATGTGAGTTGGTGTTTGCAATGAAGCAACATTATTCAACATATATTTATTTTGCAATAAGAACAATATATGTTTTGTTTTGTGCGGGAGTCAAATTAGAGACTGCGTATTCAACCGCCTAACTCGGCGAAGTTGCCATTAACCTTCAGCGGCGGTAGTATAAATGTGTATATTGTAAGTTGTATATGAGACGTGCTATACAACTAAACTTTCATGTATCGCATTAGTTAATTTCAGTATTGTGCAAGCTTTCAGTGGGTACAGTGATTGGTGCTTCCAAACACTGAGTCATTACCAAGACAATAGATACTAAACGCATCGCAGCAAGGAGGCAGGTTTGTGGTTGAATTGCAAAAAACTCCAGTATGCCATTTCTTTCTGTTCAGTGAAGAACATTTGTTTGTCCATTTATTATCACATTTCTGGTTGACAATTTTTCTTGACAGGGTAGTCATGCTGAAGTATTACGTTCTGCAACACACCTAGTATCTCTGCTTGCATCATGTGAGAGCCAAGGGACCACAGTCAGTGCTGTGTTACCCTCCAGGGAGGACAATAGCAGGTTCAGTGTTTAGGCTTTTATACCTTTTATAAAGCTTGTTGTGGAATATTTTATCTACAAAATTAAGAGCTTTCTGTGGTTACCCTTTTACAGGCAACAGGGAGGTCAAAGACCAGGCAAGCAGGCTCCTAGACCTACAGTTCAGACAGAAATGACCAGGTTTAGATTAACTGATTGTTTTAAGTTACAAAATAAATTTGTAGGGAGGAAAATTGTTCATCTGTGGTTTTTATTTTTGTTTGTTTTTGTTTCCACAGGGCCTTTCCAGACCTTTATTCCAAAGGGAAGGCTACGCGACGTTTAATAGGCGGACGTTTCCAGGAGGGAGTTCCACGTAAAAAGATACAGAAAATAAGTGTCACTTTCAATCTCTTGCCAAGCCTGTATGAAAAGACACCAATAGATTCAGAGCAGCTGGTGCATTTACAGGCTGGTTTAGGGCGAAGAACTGCTACTCTAGATGAAGATACCACACATGAGGAGATAGGCACATATGATGAACATATGAAACCTATGCCCTCAGTTTGTAAGACTTGTATGGACTTACCCCAATTAACACAACAGGGAGAGACTATTTGGAGGGTATTATAACATTTCATTATAGCATTGGTCCCAAACAAAATGTAATTTTTGCATCATTATATGTTTGTTTTTATTTACTTTTTATAATGCAGTTAATGGAGCAACTCAATGTGCTGTATCCAAAGCTAATGACAATAAAAGGAGGCTGGCTTCTTTACAAAGCACCAGGTACAGACTAAATTATTTGTTTGATGTAGACATTTCTTTATGTACACTTAAATATACTTCTTAAACACTTAACAGAACCATTGATTAGATGATTCTTTTATTATGGAAAAAGTTGTTAAGATTGATGGAGAATGTTTATGGAGAAATTGAATCTTTTTGAAGAATTCTATAAAGTTTTTTTTTTTGTTACAAGTTTGACATTGTAACAGTAAAAGAGACCTATTGAAAATACATTCTATTGATCCACATAGAAAATACAATCAGTCTGATGAACCCTCTAATTATGCTGTGTTCTAGTTAATGAACTAATGATGAACCATCTTTGAGTGTAAATGTGACATGTTATTAACATAGAGCAAGAAACAAGTGCATGAAACACAAAAGGGGATTTTAATAAAATACAAGAAACAGACACATACTGAGGACCAGCAGTACAAGTACAATTGAATGACAAAAGTAACAGGATTTATCAGTTTATTATAAGGCTCAAATGCAACGCATTGGAGGGGCACCTGTGGGGACTTAAATGGCGAAGTAAAATGAACATGTATTTTTACTTTAGGAGGATGGGGAAGATGAAAGCTGTCTCTTATGCCACCAGAGGATTGTGGATATACTGGCAAAATTCTGAAAGCAGCTTGTTAAGGGCCCATTTATATAGCTCCACTTCAAGAACAGCTGGACACTAATCCATTGCCCCCTACATCAGAAGCATTCAGCAACATGCCAAAAGCTCTGTGTCAGAAGTGCAAAACGATGTATCCACTCCAAGTCCTGGCTGACTACATCAAGTCATGTGAAATCACAGCTGTGGAAGACTCTGTGGAAGAATCTGACCATCTAGACAGTGATGGTAATGAGCCAAAAGGGACCAAATGTAAGTACTTTTGTGTAAAGTAAAAGTACATTTGCAATGCTGATATAATATGAATTATAATTATATTGCTAAAAATAAATAGTAGAAACTAAGTCTTAGTTGTGATGTGAATTCTGTGCTTCCATTTTCTCAGCACCTGTTGATCACACCTGTCCAATATGCCTGAAAAGATTCCCTTCCAAAACCATTGAAATACACGCAAGTTCATGTGGAGAAAGGTATTCATGGTTTATCAAATGCTAACATCTCCCTTTTGTCATTTTCCTTTTTTACATTATTTTAAATGTATAAATAAGAGGGATAGGAATGGTCCAAAATTGGCTCGAATTAAGAATTCCTACACTGATATTCTATTAAAACCATTTTCTTCTCCTGTAAAGTTGTCTCATTGAACATATGAGGTTTTGTTTTGGCCATTGTAGTGACTGACAGCCATTCAGAAGTTGCGAATGAGGTATTGCCAGGCTGTAGTGCCAAAATTGTGGATGGTTGGTGCTGTATTCTATTACAAAATAAAAGTAATCTTACATTTAGAAGCCTTGTGTATGTCATGCTTGCCTTTATTGCCTATTTGAGTTTCTCATGGGTTTTCCCGTTTCCCAATCCATAGAGTGGCAGTCAATGAACGGAGAAGTTCGCTCTTTGCTCAAGACCAGAGATGCGGTCTTCAGGTCAGGGGACTGGGAGGCTTACAGATCAGCCAGAGCCAATCTGAGGAGAGGAATAGCAATAGCCAAGCACCGTTACAAACACCGGATTGAGGCGCATTTCACCTCCTCTGACCCTCTACGTTTGTGGGAGGGCTTACTGACTACAAGCCACCGAGCACGGTGCCATCCACCAACAGTGCTTCACTCCCTGATGAGTTGAACCAATTCTATGCTAGCTTTGATCGGGGTAGTAAGGTGACACCTTTAAAAAACGGTTTCCCATCAGATGGGAATCCGCTTGTAGTCTCCACTTCAGACGTCAGTCGCACGCTGAGCAGGGTGAATGCATGAAAAGCAGCCGGCCCTGATGGTGTACCTGGCCGTGTCCTACGAGCTTGTGCCAAGGAACTCTCAGGTGTCTTTGCGCACATTTTCAATGTCTCACTGGCCCAAGCAACCGTCCCATCCATCTTCAAGTCTGCCACCATTGTGCCAGTGCCAAAACACTCAACTGCCTCGGCCTTGAATGACTTCCGACCTGTTGCACTCACCCCAATAATTTCCAAGTGCTTTGAAAGACTAGTTCTATCTCACTTGAAGACCCTCCTGCCTGCTACGCTGGACCCACACCAGTTCACGTATTACAGCAATAGATCCACTGAGGACGCTATCTCCACAGCACTACACACTGCACTGACCCACCTGGACTGTCAGAACTCATATGTGAGAATGCTCTTTATTGATTTCAGTTCGGCATTCAACACGGTGATTCCATCCATGCTGATTTCTAAGCTCAACCATCTTGGTATAAGCACATCACTTTGTAATTGGATTTCTGACTTTCTGACCAACAGACTCCAGTCCGTTAAATTAGGCAACCTCCACTCCCCACACATCACCGTTAACACTAGCGATCCACAAGGCTGTGTTCTGAGCCCGATACTGTACTCCCTCTTCACCCATGACTGTGTACCGGTTCATGGTTCAAACACCATAGTGAAGATTGCGGATGACACCACAGTGATAGGCCTGATCACAGACAATGATGAGACAGCCTACAGGGATGAATTACAGCACTTGTCCTCATGGTGCCATGACAACAACCTGACACTCAACACACAAAAAACAAAGGAGCTCACCATAGACTTCAGACGGACTAGAAAACAAGCACACGCCCCCATCGTCATTAGCGGAGCTGCAGTGGATCAGGTGTTCCTGATAAGTTCCTCAGTCTCCACAACTCCAATGACCTCACCTGGTCCTTGAACTCCTCTGTCCTCATCAAAAATGCACAGCAGCGCCTTTACATTCTTCGCAGTCTCAAGAAAGCTCACCTGTCTCCCAAGATCCTGGTGAACAAAAGTCCATAGCTTCAATGCCTTCATCTTGCAGAAATTGCTGACACACTCCAGCCACATGAGGTCTAGCATTGTCCTGCATTAGGAGGAACCCAGGGCCAACCGCACCAGCATATGGTCTCACAAGGGGTCTGAGGATCTCATCTCGGTACCTAATGGCAGTCAGACTACCGCTGGTTAGCACATGGAGGGCTGTGTGGCCCTCCAAAGAAATGCCACCCCACACCATTACTGACCCACTGCCAAACCTTTCATGCTGAAGGATGTTGCAGGCAGCAGATCGCTCTCCACTGCGTCTCCAGACTCTGTCACGTCTGTCACATGTGCTCAGTGTGAACCTGCTTTCATCTGTGAAGAGCACAAGGCGCCAGTGGCGAATTTGCCAATCCTGGTGTTCTCTGGCAAATGCCAAGCATCCTGCACGGTGTTGGGCTGTGAGCACAACCCCCATCTGTGGACGTCGGGCCCTCATACCTTCCTCATGGAGTCGATTTTTAACCGTTTGTGCAGACACATGCACATTTGTGGCCTGCTGGAGGTCATTTTGCAGGGCTCTGGCAGTGCTCCTCCTGTTCCTTCTTGCACAAAGGCAGAGGTAGCGGTCCTGCTGCTGGGTTGTTGCCCTCCTACGGCCTCCTCCACGTCTCCTGGTGTACTGGCCTGTCTCCTGGTAGCGCCTCCAGCCTCTGGACACTACGCTGACAGACACAGCAAACCTTCTTGCCACAGCTCGCATTGATGTGCCATCCTGGATGAGCTGCACTACCTGAGCCACTTGTGTGGGTTGTAGAGTCCGTCTCATGCTACCACGAGTGTGAAAGGACCACCAACATTCAAAAGTGACCAAAACATCAGCCACAAAGCATAGGTACTGAGAAGTGGTCTGTGGTCCCCACCTGCAGAACCACTCCTTTATAGGGGGGGTCTTGCAAATTGCCTCTCATTTCTACCTGTTGTCTATTCCATTTGCACAACAGCAGGTGAAGTTGATTCACAATCAGTGTTGCTTCCTAACTGAACAGGTTGGTTTCACAGAAGTGTGGTTGACTTGGAGTTATATTGTGTTGTTTAAGTGTTCCCTTTATTTTTTTGAGCAGTGTACTTTTCATTGATTTTTATCACAAGGTATTTTACAAATCATTCCCATCCCATACCCCTCCCTGTAGGTCAGCTATCGAGGTACAAACAGAAAATACAAGGTACATTAAATAATAATAATAATATTATTTAATAATAACCAAAATTATAAAAGTAAACCACAAAAATAATTATCAAATAATTTTAAAGAAACAAACAACAAGCAAACGAGAAAAAAAAAGAGAGAAAAAAAGGGGGGTGTATCCACAGCAGCAACACAGAAGTGCATTGTTATCACAAAAATAAACAGGCATCCCATGTGCGTTATGATTATGAGGGAGATCTAAACCTGGTCTGTGACCAGAACTCACTCAACTCCCCTTTGAGAAGAAGGGAACTCAGATCTTCTGGAAGATAATTTATAAAGGTGGACCAGATTTTGTGAAACATACCTTTTTTACCCTTAAGGCCCACACCCTACGGTAATTACGTACCGGACCGGTCTTGCTGGGTAATCCCTGCTGCCAGAAAACGCAGTGTGACTGCCAAACGCTCAGCATCACTTACGGGCGCTCTGTGGGATGCGGTGTGTTGAATCATTGGAGCTACCCGGCGTAGAAGTTCATCAAAAGTTGCGGGCGACATCCTAAAATATCCTAAAATTGACATCCTGACAATCCTAAAATTTGCCGCATAGGCAAAACTAATGAGAAACATTCTCCATTGATGTGGCGATTTTCATTAAGTGGTCGCACATGCCACCGCCGCATAGACCGTGTTTCTTTCTGCTTTTGTCTTTTTCTATTAATAAGACACAGCAAAACCAACTTGTTTACCGACGCCATTTTTCTGAAGACCGGTGCCGGAAATTTGACTATACTGCCCTCTAGAGGATGTATTTTAAAAAATCATAACAGCCCCCTACGGGGGCTACGTTTGGTACGGACGGACGAAATTCGTCCGTGTCCGGAGGTATAAAGCAGGCTTTAGCCAGAGCCATCAATCTTTCATGTGGCAAAGTATTAAAAATTTCTTTGTACCACTGTGTGATTGTGGGTGGGCATTCTTTAGTCCAGTTAATTAATATGTATTTATGTGCAAAGAGGAGGAGTTTCTCCAGTAATGTGTATCTTGATGCTGGGAGCTGTAATACCTTAGAGCACATATGTCAAAGTCAAGGCCCGCAGGCCAGATCCGAATTGAATATCTATGGCCCCCTGGATGATATTTAATTACTATTAGAACCGGCCCGCAGGACACAGCCGCCCGATGGTGTTTTGCACGCACAAACACTACATTCCCCACAATGCAACGGTAGCCCGCAAAGTCACTGCAGCGCACACAAGCGGCGAGGGTCTGCGCGGCGAAAATGACGTAATCGCAGTGGCTCCGCGCGAGGGCTTTCGCACGCTGTCGATTCGCGAGGTCGTGCACCTCTCGAATTTTGTAACTTCGCGCGCGCTGCGCTTCAGCGCAATGAACAAAGTCATGTTTGCAGGGTTCATACACCTTTTATAAGGTGGAATTAAAGCACTTGTACGTCACTTTCAAGGTCCATTTCAATATTTTCCAGCATGTTAAACTTAATTAAGTTAAATATTTATACATATAGTCGAAATAATTCGCTTTTTATTCACATTATTTAATGGTGGTTTATTTTCAAAACACCCAATCTTAACGTCTTCACGTTCTCTCATGTTTCGTCCTGGAATTACAAGAGGCTCGTATTTGTTAATACAAGAGAACTGTTCAGTCAGATAGCTATTTGTTGTGAAACGAAGTCGTTACAATTTCAAGCATTTTCAAGTACTTTAGCCTAAATTCCAGCACTTTTCAAACCTTTATTACTTTATTCATTTAATGTACAGGACATGTTTTATTTGAAGGAAGTTTGTTTGCTTGTTGAAAAATGTTTTCACTTGAAATTACTGACAGATCCATAAGAAATATTGCTTTATTCATTTAAGCATTAAATAATATACAGTGGTACCTCGAGATACGAGCTGCTCTATATACGAGCAATCCAAGATACGAGCACCGAGACGAGCAAAATTTCTGTTCGACACCCGAGTGCACGCTCGAGATACGAGCATGAACCACTAGGTGGCAGTACAGTACTATATGGAAAAAAAGAAATCATTAATCAGCTCAAAGACACACTCAAACGCTTTTCTTTCTCTCCCTCCCCCACAACCTTAGGTTCAAAAACACAAACATACCTGTATGTGCGGAGATGACGTCATTTAGCGCGTTCTAGCAGCCAATAGCGTTTTTTTAATTCTTGAGGTGTTGGTAAGGTCGACTCCTGTACCCGGTCATCACAGCCATTCGCACGTGTGCTTTGCAACGAGTAACAGTACGTACGGTGTATACAGTACAGTATTTCAATACTACAAACGTTTTTTGTAGTACTATAATAACTTTCTCCTACATTTATTTTATTGTTTAATTATACATGTTGCGTGTGCCTTTATTAATAAAGAACATGTCTTTTTTTCCACATTTACGCTAGTTTTGTGACTTTTTTAAGGACCGGAACCAATTACAATACTTTACATTGTTAAATTGCTTCGAGAACCGAGCAGTTCGAGATACGAGCACGGGTCTGGAACGGATTAAACTCGTATCTCGAGGTACCACTGTACACTGTGTTAGGTCTTGGTTCAATAGGCTATGTGCAATCATTTCAATATGTTTTAATAAACATTGAACCAGTCCGGCCCTCGGCTTGTAGCAAATTTGGTTTTTTGGCCCTCTGTGTATTTGACTTTGACATCCCTGCCTTAGAGGGTAACGCAACCAGAAAGACACTGGGGTCTTTCTTCACCTCAACTTCAATGACTTCACTAATTATTTTGGCCACTTGGGTCCAGAATCTTGATGTATACTTACAATCCCAAAAATAGTGAAAATAGGTCCCTCTTTCAGCGTTGCAGTTGATGCAGAGAGGAGAGATTGAGCGATCTATTTTGTGTAATATGACCGGAGTAATATGTAACCTATGCAATATTTTATACTGAGTTTTCCTTAATCTATTACAGGTAGCCACTGACCTGATGGCACCAATGGCCTCTTGCCTGTCATCCTCAATAAATTCGGTCCCTAAATCACCCTCCCATTTTTGAGAGATGTTGTGTAGCTCATATGTGTCACAGGAAAGCAATAGGGAATAAAAAGCATAAATGAACTGTTTGAAATTTTTACTGTTTAAAAGGAAGGTTTCTAGACTACGAGAGGGAGAAGTGGTGGGAGGGAAGTCAGGCAAGGGAAAAATTTATCAATCAATCAATCAAATTTTATTTATATAGCGCTTTTTACAACAGTTGTTGTCACAAAGCAGCTTTACAAGTGCCGAGTCCTAGCCCCCAGTGAGCAAGCCAAAGGTGACAGTGGCAAGGAAAAACTCCCTAGTTTTTTTGCATGAGGAAGAAACCTTGAGAGGAACCAAGACTCAGGGGGGGAACCCATCCTCCTCTGGCCGACACTGGTCACCATGACAACAACAACAATTTAGACAGAAAGAAGAGAAAGAAAAAGAAAAATATGTAATAATGTCCATCATGATGTATGCATCCGGTTAGGCAGGAGGTGGCTGGCCCAGGATGGATCGCTGGTCTCCTCATCTCATTATTCCTCAAGCAGGCGGGCAGCCATGTGGAGAAATGAAACAGGGAAAATTAGCTCTGTATGAGGACATATACAGGACAGGTGAAATTATAAACATTTCTGGAGTGTGGCAGCAACTCCGACATTAAGTTAAATTATTACAGCCTAGCTAAAAAGGCAGAACCAGAAGGTAACATAGGCTTGGGGGCATTCTGAGACAATGGCATCCATCCACTGCACTGTCAACAAACTTGAGTGACCACGAGCAGTGACAGGACGACAGCACCAGCACCCCAATCTACCATAAAACCCTTCGCCTGTGAACCCCTGGATCTGTACCTTAATCTAAGGGGGGATATTAATTATCAAACGCTAAACTAAATAAGTGGGTTTTCAACCTAGACTTAAAGATTGTGACTGTGTCGGAGTCCCGGACGCATTTAGGAAGATTATTCCAAAGCTGGGGGGCCTTACAAGAAAAGGCTCTTCCCCCTGCTGTTACCTTGTTAATTTTTGGAACTAATAAAAGACCAGCATCCTGTGATCTTAGTGGACGTGGGGGTTCGTAATAGGAAATAAGGTACTCAGGAGCAAGCCCGTGCAATGCTTTATAAGTTAATAAAAGAATTTTAAAGTCAATACAGAATTTAACTGGGAGCCAATGCAGGGCTGATAGGACTGGACTGATATGCTGAAATTTTCTAGTTCTGGTCAGAACCCTGGCTGCGGCATTTTTAACTATTTGAAGTTTATTTAGATTCCTATTTGAACATCCTGACAGTAGTGCATTGCAGTAGTCTAATCTAGAGCTAACAAAGGCGTGCACCAATTTTTCCGCATCATCCTGTGATAATGCATTTCTTAATTTAGCAATGTTACGGAGATGTAGAAAAGCTATCCTAGTAGTATTATCTATGTATTTATCAAATGATAGGTCAGAGTCGAGTATGACGCCTAGGTTTTTGGCTACTGTGCCAGGTGTAATGGGGTAGCCTGCGAGATTAAGCATTAGATCTGGAATTTTCTGTTTTGAGGCCTTAGGGCCCAGAAGGAGAACTTCTGTTTTGTCCTCATTAAGTTGGAGGAAGTTTAGAGACATCCAGCATTTAATATCTCTTACACAGGCCTCAATTTTTCTTAAACTGAGTTTGTCATCAGGTTTGGTTGATATGTAAAGTTGAGTGTCATCTGCATAGCAGTGAAAATTGACACCATGTTTGTTTATAACTGTGCCCAATGGTAGCATATATAATGTAAATAATAGTGGTCCTAAAATGGAGCCTTGCAGGACCCCATATTTAACTTTTGTACGTTTGGATGGAATATTATTGAGCTCTACAAACTGATAGCGATTTGTTAAGTAAGAATGAAACCATGAAAGGGCTGTGCCAGAGACTCCAACCCAGCGTTCTAACGTTTCTAGCAAGATCCTATGATCGATTGTGTCGAAAGCTGCACTAAGATCAAGAAGCACTAACAGCGATACATAGCCTTGATCTGAAGCAAGGAGGAGGTCATTTGTTACTTTAACTAATGCTGTTTCAGTACTGTGATGGGGCCTAAAACCAGATTGGAACTTTTCAAATATGTGATGCCTATGCAGATATAGGCATAATTGCTGGGCAACAGCTTTTTCTATGATCTTAGATATAAATGATGTGTTTGAAATGGGTCTATAATTAGATAGTACAGTAGGATCAAGATTTGGTTTCTTGATCAGAGGTTTAATAACTGCTAATTTACATGATTTGGGCATGTGACCTATTGTAATGGATGAGTTAACTATAGTTAGAAGAGGTTCAGTTACTGCTGGTAATACCTCTTTTAATAACTTTGAGGGAACCGAGTCTAGTGTGCAGGTAGCACAATTTAAGGAAGAAATTATTTTCTCTAATTCTGATTGTGGGAGTGGATGAAAAGCATCAAGTTTTTCTCCCAGTATGCGATTTAAATCGATATCAACCAAACCAGATGACATACCAGTTGTATTGCTAATAAAAGGTTTTATATTTTGTCTAATATTCTCTATTTTATTATCAAAAAAATCTATAAATACATTACTAGTGAGGTTTACTGCAATCTGAGGTTCTGCGCCTGCTTGATTTTTTGTAAGTTTGGAAATAGTATTAAAAAGAAATTTAGGATTGTTTTTATTTTTCTCTATCAGTGAGGCTAGGTATGCTGAGCGTGCTTTAGCGAGTGCCCATTTGTAGTCAATGATGCTATCCTTCCAGGCTCAGTAGAATACTTCCAACTTAGTAGATCGCCATTTACGCTCTAATTTACGTGCTATTTGTTTTAAGTTTCTAATTTGGTCAGTGTACCACGGAGTGAGTTTTTTAGATCTAGTCTTTTTATATTTGAGTGGAGCTACTATATCTAGAGCTGATCTGCAGGTATTCTCTATGCAGTTGGTTAGACTGTCTAACTCTCCTGGATCGGATGGCGAGTGGGCTAGAGCAGTTAAATCAGGGAGGGCTTCAATAAACTGTGTTGCTGTTAATGAATTTATCGAGCGCTTTATACACTGCCGAGGAGACGGGCGGGTATTTATGTTAAGATGAATCTCAAATTGGACTAAATAGTGATCAGAGATAGCTATGGTTTGTGGGAGTATATTTATATTATCTACGTCGATACCCAACGTTAAGATTAAATCTAGGGTATGATTTTGATAGTGTGTGGGTCCTACAACGTTTTGTGTAATGCCAACAGAGTTCAATATAGAAGTAAAAGCCCTTGTCAGTGGATCCTCCGCATTATCAAAATGTATGTTAAAGTCTCCTACCATTATTATTTTGTCACTACTAACTGCTAAATTTGCTGTAAAATCGGTGAAATCTTTTAAAAAATCTGAGTAAGGCCCTGGTGGTCTATATACATTTGTTAGGGAAAATGAACTTTTATTTTCAGATGGACTAATTACATTAATAGACAGCATCTCAAATGAATTAGAGATATCTAAGTATTTCTGATGGATTTCTAAACAATCACGATATATTATACATATTCCTCCTCCTCTGCCTGACAATCTAGGTTTATGTATATAACTATATCCCACAGGAGTGGCTTCGTTTAGAGATAAATAGTCACCAGATTGAATCCACGTTTTAGTTAGACATAGAATATCAATTTTCTGGTCAGTTATAAGTTCATTCATAAAAACTGCTTTAGAGTTGAGTGATCGAATATTAATTAATCCAATTTTCAGATCGGTCATATAGGTAATAATTGGATGTGAAGTTTGAATATTAGTTAAATACGGACTATTTTCTTATGATTTAATTTAACCCGGGGCACAGACACAGTCTCAATCCTATGGGATCTTGGTGACGCCTCTAAGCAGCTCGCAGACAGACGGTTTAGCCCGTTAGTCTGCGGCCTGGTCGCGACTCTGGTTAGTCAGCAGCTCCTAGTACTACACTGCCCACTAACTAACAGGCTATGGGCTATGCTGCAAGATAACAGGGCAGCGCCATCCCGGGTGGGGTGGACACCGTCCCTGCCTAAAAGACCAGGCTTGCCCTCAAACTCTTTCCAATTATTAATAAAGCCCACTTGATTTTCGGAGCGCCACTTGGACATCCAGCGGTTTAGCGACATGAGCCTGCTCATCACCGCGCCGCATTGGGATGGGGCCAGAACAGATTACGGCATCGGACATCGTCTGGGCTAATTTAACCACCTCTTTAACATTAGCCTTAGTCACTTCTGACTGCCGCAGACGTATATCGTTGGCCCCTACATGAATGACTATCCTAGAGGATCTCCTATGGGCTAATAGTCTAAGGTTGCCACTAATGTCCGGCGATCTGGCTCCCGGTAAACAGCTAACTGTAACCGCTGGAGCCCCTACAGGTACAGCTACTTTCACGTGTCGGACTATAGAGTCTCCTATCACCAGAGTCTGTAAGACAGGCTCCTCAGCGGGTGTAGCACTGAGCAGGGCAAACCTGTTGGACACGTGAACCGGGAAGTGGTGCTCTGGTGGGCTAGCGCTGGCGTTAGCAGTAGCTGTAGCCGTCGATCTCCGACTACGCCGCCGCGACGTCACCCATTCTCCCCGCTGTGAGGGCTCTATCGCCGGAGTCGCGGAGGCGCTAGTTCTCCCTGGCGCGTCCACAGCTACTACTGACCCTGTCTCTCTATCCCTCAATAATGAGTGGACGCGGCGCTCTAAACTTTCCATTTTCGCCACGAGAGAAGTAACTAACTGGCACCTCTCACAGATACTATCACTATTACTATCAGTGGCGAAAGGGTCTAAACTAAATATGCCACACTCCGAACAAGGAAACAAACCAACACCAGCCATGAATAAATCAAAACACTTACCGTGTCTAGCCGATTTATACAAACTTACGCTAGCTGATTTTTAGAAGCAGAAAGTTGATCAGCGGCCGGAATATTCAACTGCCCGTCTTCACGGTGGAAGTACTATCTGTAAAAAATTATCTTAATGTTCCAGGTACTATGCTATCTGCTGTCAGCCCCCGGTCTACAGGAATAAGATGATGCCATTGAGAGTGACTCTCATGATGTCTTAAATGTCTTATTTGTAAGTAGCCAAAGAAATTGGACTTAGGAATATCAAAGGCATCCTGTAGTTCCTGAAAAGACATAAAACTATTGTCTTTAAACAAATGATCAAGGAAAATGATTTGTTTTTCTCGCCATGAACTGAAGACCGAAGAGTTGTTACCTGGGGGAAAATCAGGATTTTGAGTGATGGGTGCCAGTAACGATTTACCATGTATCCCAAAGTATTTTGAAATATCACGCCAAACTTTAATGCTATTATAAATTAAAGGGTTGTGTTTAACATCAGGGTTAATGTTATTTGTTATTTAACCTTGTAAATCCTGTAAAGCGCTTTGTGACAACATGTGTTGTGAAAAGCGCTATATAAATATATTTGATTTGGATTACACATAACCAGACTCCAAGGGGAAAATGGATAGTATGCCCAAGTGTCAGCACAAGGCACCTCATCTATAAAGACATGTAACCAGGACCACAGATGGCGAGCATGGCAGGCCCAGTTATAAAAAATTAAATTGGGTAATGCACACCCCCCCATATCTGTATAAAGTTGAAGTACCTTAAGACGTAACCTAGGTTTTTTTCCATGCCAGATGAACTTGGACACTGCTCTCTCTAAATCCCCATTAGCTTTTTTTGTAAGGTATAGAGGGAGCATCTGCAAAGGATAAAGAAACCGGGGGAGTACATTCATTTTGATGAGACTAATTCGACCAAACAATGATAGTGGAAGATTATGCCAGCGTTCCAGGTCTTTTTTGACCGCCCTAAGTATAGGTACAAAATTAAGCTTCCAGAGGTCTACCAGTGTCTGTGAGATTCTAATTCCTAGATATGTGAAACCAAAGTTTGACCATTTAAAAGGGAAATTATTTAGCACATCAGATTTAGCTATGCAACCTAGCGGCATAGCTTCAGACTTATTAAAGTTAATTTTATACCCTGACACAGAACTGAACTCACAAAAAGTATGCGTAATTGCAGGAATGGATAATGCTGGAGATGAAACAAACAAAAGAATGTCGTCTGCATAAAGGGCAATTTTGTGTTCTATGTCTCCCAAATATACTCCTTTTATTTCAGTATGTGAACATATGACCTCTGCAAGTGGTTCTATGGCCAGCGCAAAGAGAAGAGGGCTAAGAGGGCACCCTTGACGGACACCCCTAGCCACTGGAAAGGGTTCAGAGCGGCGACCATTAGTTACGACGATAGCTCTAGGTGCCTGATATATAGTTTGGGTCCACTTTAAGAAATTCCCACCAAGGCCAAACCTTTCCATAATGTCAAACAAATAAGGCCATTCAACTCTGTCGTATGCCTTTTCGGCATCTAAGGATATAGCTAATGTTTTCTGTTTATTTAAAAATGAAGAATGAACAATATTTAAGTCTGCTGACATTGCTTGAAGAATAGCATCCCTGTATGAAACCTGTTTGGTCTGGATTTATAAGGATTGGAAGCAGGCTTTCAAAGCGTTTTGCCAATACCTTTGAAAGTAGTTTGCAGGGGTGGAAAGTAACTAATTACATTTACTCACATTACTGTAATTGAGTACTTTTTATGAGTAATTTGTAATTTTCTGAGTAGTTTTTGAAATATGTAATTTTTACTTTTACTTGAATACATTTTGACCCAAGTAGTTTTACTTCACTACATTTGAATGCCCTCACATTACTGAGTAAAAAAATATTAATGGTGAAAAATTAAATGCGGGCAGAAATTTAAACTTCTGAGTCCCAGAACTGAAGGCCAATTGCGTGGCCTTGCCTTGCGTGCGCCCTTTCCATTGTCTCATAATCATTTCGTAATCTGGTGCACTTTTTTTCCAAAAGGATGAGATTGTTCTATCTTTAAATCTTCTATCTATCAGGTTCTGTGGGATCCTGTGGACATTTTATTGTGAAAAGTGGAATCCTATGGGCACTGTATTTTGAATAGTTGGATCCTGTGAATGTTTTAAATAGTGGAATCCTGTGCGCATTTTTTTTATTTTTGATGTGGGATCCTGTGGGCATTTTATTGTGAGTAGTGGAATCCTGTTGCATTTTAGTTTGATTTGTGGCGTCTTGTGGGCACTTAATTTTGTGTGCATAATTTACAGAATAAATTACATAAATTACAGAATAATTTGTAATTTAAATTTCTTTATTCTTATCATAGTGTTGTCCGTTGGACAATAGGACTGAAAATTGTTTGCACTTTATGGTACAGGTTGTGACTGCCCTTGTGCTGTGAGGAAGTATGTTCCTGAGCCCAGCTGATATTTTTGCAAGTGTGGATGTACACTTAAATACACTTTGAAATCAATTAAAACAACTTGTGCTGAATTTGGTTCATGATTCATCCATGCATTAAATAACTGAAAGTAACTAAGTAACTTTTACTCAAATGACATTTTAAATGAAGTAATTTTGTACTTTTACTTGAGTAAATTTTGAGATGGGTAATTTTACTTTGCCTAAAATCTACTCAGAGTAAAAGTAATGATACTTTTACTCAATTACAATTTTTCAGTACTCTTTCCACCTCTGGTAGTTTGCTATCTACTGATATAAGGCTAATGGGTCTGTAAGAACCACATATATCGTGGGGTTTGCCCTTCTTCAGAAGAACAGAGATGTGTGCTAAGCTTAGGAAGACAACCCTTCTCAAGACTGTCAACATACATGTCTGTAAGGGGGCGTACTAGTATTTTGATAAAAGTTTTATAAAAGTCTGGGCCAAAGCCATCTGGACCAGGTGCTTTTCCACTTTGGAGTGTTTTGATAGTGTCTGCTATCTCCTCAGTGATAGGCCTACACAACATATTTTTATGATCTACTGATAGAGATGGAAAATGTATCTTATCAAGAATTTTTTTTCTATTTTCCAATGAGGCAGTGCAATCTGAACTATAGAGCTCCTCATAAAATGATTTCATCAGTTTATTCAGTTCAGTAGACTTGAAATGCCTAATTCCATGTTTATCTAGGAGATAATGTTAGGTTCTACCCTTCCACAAGCCAGCCGTGCAAGTAAACGGCCTGGCTTGTTGCCTGAATCAGTCTATGTTTAGCAAGAAATATATGGGCTTCGGCTTTTTAAGTTAATATTTGATTAAGTGCTGAGCGAGCTGCACTGTAAAAAAAAAAAAAAAAGACGTAAAAAAACCGGTAACATGTCCGGCAGCAAAAGTTGCCAAACAGTTACCATAAAATTACAGTAAAATACCACACATAATTAAACAACGAATTACTGTAAAATTACAGATTTTCCCTGTATTTATTCTTTGTAATTTCACAGCTAAATTTGAGTAAAATTACAGATTTTCGTTGTAAGAAAACACAGCTAGAATGTTAAAATAACAGCATAATTAGGTTACTTCATGGTATAAATGAACTTGTCAAAGTACAGATCTTTTAAAGTAAAATAACAAAAATATATATTCAAATTAACTCAATTTACTGTCATTTAAATCTTATTAAAATGTGTCAATAGAGGTAATCTGTGAATATATGTTCATATCCTATAAACGTACAGTGGATAACTGTTAAATGTTGGTTGATCAACCCAAAAACTCTTACAATGTACTGTTTATCAATGAGATTTCAACATTAAAATCATTGGATTTTGCTTTTTAAATACACAAAAAAAGAATGTAAATTTATATATTTTTAACCCTATATAAAAGTCTATGGTTAGTGTGTTCAAAGATCTATGCTTTCATTTCATGTGATAATATTCACAGACAACTATATACCATAATAAAAAACAATATCATGTTAAGATAAACCAAGTTTTGTAGTTTCAAAAGTTATGTGTTTATGTGACGGGTAGGGTGAGCGAAAATAAATGGAAGCGATCACGCCAAGTCTCAGGGAAATAGGATGGTTTAATATGTAAAGTGTGCAAAACAAAACCCGTGAACTGATCCGAATTAAGGATATAATAACCAGCGGTCAACTGGTACAAAGACAAGACATATATAGATGAACAAACGACCCTCAGGTGAGACGGATCGTGGGCTCTGCCCACTTGAGGGACGAACACCACACCCACAGGACAAGCTGCTGCTGTAAACGGGGGCGACCAGTAGGGGGCCGCCGTACCGTGACAGTTTAATTTAACATCCAATGGTCCAATAAATATGCTACTCTTTCCTATTAATTTACGGTGCTTGGGATGTATTAATGTCTTAAGTTTATTTTAGAACTACCAATATTACAATACATCTCTGTAAACATAAATATTTTTGTGGTTATTTTGGTCTTTAAATTCTAGCTTACATGAACATTTTACAGTTACCTTTTATTTCAGCAGATAAAAGAATGGTGTACTTACATAAATTAACAAACAACATTTAAAACAATGTAAAAACTAGTAGTGGGACTTTAACGTGTTAATTTCGATTAATTAATTACAGGAAAATTAACGCACTAAAAATATTAACGCATTTTAACGCATGAGACACTTTTGCACCGTGGAATGTTTCTCCGTGCACGAGTTCCAGACATACAGATTATATGGATGCACAATAAGATGAGCATGATGCAGATGACTGAAGAGGCTACGCTGGTGGATGGGAAATTTAAATATAAGAAACTTCCAGATGGAAGTACAAACAAAAATAGTGTTATTTGCACTTTATGTAGGAAGGAGTTTGCTTATCACAGGAGCACTTCCACCCTTCGTTACCGCCTCAACACAAAACATGTTGGGGCTAATGCGCAGGTAAGTAATGATCACTTAGCTGCTAAATGTATTCCTAGTACGATATGGTGAACAAACCGTCCGTATTTCCCGGGACATGATGTCCGTATTTCACATCCTGTCCAGGGCGTTGCAGGTTTTTTTTAAGTGAGGAAATGTCCTGGGGTGAGTTTCCCAAAACGTTCTTAGCGCCAAGTACTTCGTAACCTCGTTCTTACGTACGAGGTTAAGAAGTACTTAGCGCTAAGAACGTTTTGGGAAACTCACGCCTGGTTTTTAACACTAGGAACCCGACGGCCGCGAAAATTTTCGCAAGGCTTAGTAAGGTCCATGTAGCCCACTCCCCTGCTGTGAAGAGATTAACGCCCATTGTCTTGGTAATGCGGTGGAAGCGTCTCACCCCCAGCTCATACGCCTGCCAAAGCACAAGCGGCTCACCTCCAAGCTCATACAAGGCACCAAACGTGATACTTCACGAAAAACTTGGTTACAAACAAGCAGACTGTATATGTTACCGATCCTACAACAAACAGCGGAAATTTTGTAGACTCGTGTTTCAAAAGATACAATTCAAGCGCACGTAGAGAGTTTCTCAAATGAGTCCCGTCAAACAATAAAAATAAATAAAATTGTCTGAACCTCTTTGTATATTGTTTGAAGCTCTTTGTATATTTACTACACTATATAATATTTGTTACACTTTCTGTTTCCGCGTTTGAATTCGCGTTTGAAAAGCTAAGAAATTATATGGCGCAATTATATATATGGCTGATAAATGTTGTGATCTAAACAGCAGACTGGAAAAGGAGAGGAAAAGACAGGAAGAACAAATTCATGTGCTGTAAAACAACTTTATTTTGATCAAACATGGATGTCTATTCCGGGTTTCTTGAAGTGGAATGTCAAGAAAGTTGAGGGTGTCTTGAAGTTGAGGGTGTACTCGCCAGATGCACTTGCCGCATGCAACACACGCGTTGATGCTGTGGAGAACAATTCAAGGTACACCTTACATTTTGAATAAAATCTTTCAGAAGACAAAAATACGTAACATATGTGGTGTTACGTATGTAGGCCTACTTATCAACGTACCTTCATGTAGTTGTAGCCAACAGTTGCTACACAGCCAGGGTGTACTCGCTGCATGCAACGGGCCACCGGCGTGTTCCTGCGTGCACTGTGTATGCACGCACCTTCATGATGTCTGTCAACGGCGCACTGCAAAGAACAAAGTACATGTTATATTTTGAACGAATTTATTCATGTGTACCAGCCAGGGACCCTCTTTCTTACATTTGCGGCAGGTTCATCGTTCATCGCTGCCAAGGTCAACGGGCCACCGGCGTGTTCCTGCGCGCACTGTGTATGCACGCACAGAAGTACATGTTATATTTAGAACGAATTCATTCATGTATAAATTGATTCTGTGAAAATGTCACAGGCATGGGTCATAACAGAACGGGAATCCAATTCCAGCAACCATGAGAAAAATAACCAGCAACCACGACGAGAAATAAACAGAGGACTAACACGGAAACAGACATGAAATGGCAGGAGATGCGGGGCAGACCGTGACACCGGGTTTCATGATGTGCGACTGTGGAACAGAAAGAGAAGAGATTTTTGGTTATGTTCAAATAATAGTGTGTGTGTATATATATGTGTGTGTGATTGGTTGTCTGTATATATATATAATATATTTATATATATATATATATATATAAATATACTTATCGACGTACCTTCATGTAGTTTTAGGTACACAGTTGCCACACAGCCAGGGACACTCTGCCCTACACTTGCGACAGGTGTACTTGCCGCATGCAGCGCACGGGGTTATGCTGTGGTTCCGGTTGCAGTTTGTCTGCACCTGACACGTAGTCTTCTTTCCAGGAGCAGGCGAAGGACGTGGCGTTCTCTTCAACTCCTTTTCCTGTAGGAAACGAAGACGGAGTTCCTCAGCAAGAGTACACATAAAAACTCTCCTACTCTCTGTGGACCCCGTACATGCCGTGTACAAAACATGCGCGTTCATCGCTGCCAGGTCAAGTATGTTATAAAACACTGCAACGGGCCACCGGCGTGTTCCTGCGCGCACTGTGTATGCACGCGCCTTCTGGTCCATGATGTCAACGGCGCACTGCAAAGAACAAATACAAAGAAGTACATGTTATATTTTGAATAAATTCATTCATGTATGATAAATTGATTTATCAATGCCAACACATGCATACCTTCGTCCGGTTGTAGTCCGTCACAGTGTTTGGCTTCTTTTTGCGGTCGTCTGCAATCTCCACGTGCGTGTGCATAGTGCTCAGAACGCAAACTGTTTTGTTGGGCTTGGAGGCATACACCGTCAGAAGCGCATCATCGGATCTGTACACCTCCGTTGACAACTTCTCACGTCCCTTGGCATTTTTGGCTTCCAAAGGAACTTCTCGGCGAATCTTGTTCATTGTCCCAAGCAGAGTCGTGTTGCATTCCAGCAGCTTCTTAGCCAGGGAAAGAGATGTGAAAAAATTGTCTGTGGCTACAGTTCTGCCCTTGCCCAGGTATGGCTTCATAAGCTTCATCACCACATTCTCGGACACTCTTTCCCCCTTGGGACGATCGGGGTCCTTTCCAAGGTATGGAATGGCGTTGCACATGTACTTTGTGTTCAACTCAGAAGCAACCCAAAACTTTATTCCAAACTTGTCCGGCTTTGAGGCAATGTACTGGGTGAATGGACAGCGAACCTTGGTCGGAAACAGCTGCTCGTCGACTGTCAGTTCCTTGCCTGGGGTATAGCACAAAATGCAGTTGTTCACAAATCGCTGCCAGATGTCCGAAATCGCAGCAAATCTGTCGCTCTTTGCACGCTCCGCACGGGTGTCCTTATTATCAAAGCGCAAGTACCGCATGATTTCTTGGTAGCGGTCCCGTGCCATTGTCTCCTGGATCGAAGGCACAGCGAACATTGCCGACCAACAGTCCGACATCGCTCCAACTGGACAGAGGACTGCTCGTAGAAATAGGATTGCTACGAATGCCATAAACTCGCTGACCGACAAACTCCAGCTGCTGTCTGTTCTGCGGGCTTCATGGACAGTGCAGTCTGTGATGATTCGCAGCATCTCCATGTCGAGCAAACACAGAAAACTCTGCAGTCTGCTTGTGATCCTACGCTGTATTAGTAAAAGTAAACAAATGACGCTAGGTAAATTACACGTACTAAATATCATTCAAACACAAGCAGAAACACTGGAAAGAAATATGAAGTTACTATACCTTTGCATGCTCTGTAGGCCCGGACGGCTCAACAAATGTTGAATTAGGCGAACAGCTGCTGACACGAGAGCGTGCGATGCCAACCTTCTCCCAAACAGTTCCATCTTTTGCCCGTACGGTTGGTGCAGGTGTGGTGTCAGCCTGTGTCCGTCTCTTCCTTGGAGGGCTCTGTTGTACCTCATCCGATGTACTGCTTCTTTCTTCATCGGATGAATCGCTGGTCAAAAAACAGGAGGGTCCTTCTCCCGCATCGGACTCACAGCAGTCCTCGTTGGTCAGCAAAGCCGCAACTTCTTGACCGGTGAACGTCCTCTGTCTTGCCATGGTGTTTTGCGTCGTCTCCACACAGGATAGTAGTGAAAATGTAAGTCGCCTGCCTTTGGGTTTCAGCTTTTATCATGACTCTGAAGAACACACCCACAACAGCGCATACTAATTATACTTTATTATAATAGGTGGCGCTTCACACATAACGCCGAAACCGAAACCGGGCTAATCCCCTGCATACACGGGAACAATAAAAGTTGATTGGACCCGTGATAATGGTTCACGGCAATCCGTGAATATCAGTCAAACACAAGCATAAACACTGCAAAAAATATTATATTACTATGCTGTATGAGTAAAAATAAATAAATGACGCTAAGTTATTTACACAAACGAAATATCTTATTTACACAAATGAAATATCAGTCAAACACAAGCATAAACACTGCAAAAAATATTATATTACTATGCTGTATGAGTAAAAATAAATAAATGACGCTAAGTTATTTACACAAACGAAATATCTTATTTACACGAACGAAATATCAGTCAAACACAAGCATAAACACTGCAAAAAATATTATATTACTATGCTGTATGAGTAAAAATAAATAAATGACGCTAAGTTATTTACATGAACGAAATATCTTATTTACACAAACGAAATATCAGTCAAACACAAGCATAAACACTGCAAAAAAATATTATGTTACTATGCTGTATGAGTAAAAATAAGTAAATGTACAAATAAATATTACTTTACTATACCTTTATTACTTTGTTGCTGCTATTGAAGTGCATACACAAGAAAATCTGGGACGCTTGCTTCATACATAACGCCAATACCACGCTAATGATAATGTGTTTCACGGGAACAATATGAACCCGTGATAATGGTTGGTTCAGCCATGTAAATGTGTGGCGCTATTGAAGTGCATACACAAGAAAATCTGGGACGTTTGCTTCATACATAACGCCAATACCACGCTAATGATAATGTGTTTCACGGGAACAATATGGACCCGTGATAATGGTTGGTTCAGCCATGTAAATGTGTGGCGCTATTGAAGTGCATGCACAAGAAAATCTGAGACGCTTGCTTCATACATAACGCCAATACCACGCTAATGATAATGGTTCACCGCTCTAAATAATACTTATGTCAATATGTAGCGCTTCACACATAACGCCGAAACAGGGCTAAACTTTATTTATTTATTTTAGACTACAAACTAGACCTGGTGCACACAGACTGCACACAGACTAGACCTGGTGCACCACAGAGCTCCTGCCACAGAGCTCCTGCCTGTCTTTCTGCTCCTGTCTTGCTCTGAAATTAACATATGTATGGTCCTGCTAATTGGGCAGGAGAAGGAGGGGTGATGTCCTCAGAACCTTGAAATCTCAGGAGTTCCAGTGTTAAATGACCTTCATTGGACCATTAAGACTGGATTAAACTTTCGTGAGTGACCGTAGCGCGCGACTCCGCACGCGTTTAAACTTGACGCGTCACATTATTTGCAGTGTTGTTCGCTCTCTGTGGTCGAAGATAAAGGCTTACAAGAAGCGCTGCACATTGCGTCAACTGATGCAAGTTACGAACTACCATCCAGAAAGACAATGTCGAAGAAAATCCAGCAGCTGTATGATGAGGAAAGGGAAGTAAAACAGGTTATTGTGAAGAGCGCCACAAATGTGGCTCTGACTGGGGATCACTGGACCTCTGTTAGCAACAAGAATTATCTTGGTGTGACAGCTGATATTATAGATGATGAATCTATAGATGATGAAAATCCAGTCATTTGCTTTGAGCCTGCAGAAGACCACTTCTAGGCACTATGGCGATGCCTGTGGAATTAAAGAAAAATATACCATCTAAAATGGTATTAAAAAACATCTTCTGATTTACTTCAATTCTTCCAATATCCTGAGCAAAACTTCCAAAATTAAACAACATTTTTGGTCAGAATTTCCAGTGTTCTGAACTGTTTTCTGCACTCATCTATTGGTCTATGTAGTAGACTGGTGGAAAAATAAACAAGATGTTTGTAACGGAGCGAGGAGACGGACACAAACGCTGAGGAGAGCGAGATTTATTCAAGGAAATTCCATGGACAGAGTCGAGATAGCAGGCGCAGGTCATATCGGGTGGGCAGTCCATAAACGAAATATACACAGGCATAACATGAACAGGAAAAACAAGGCAGGCAAACCAGGGGAGAACAGGCTAAACACACGGAGGACGGGAAATACAAAAGAGCAAACTCACGTAATGACAATGAACAGGATTAAACAAAAAGACCGATACGGACATGGGAGACACAGGGACTTTTATACACAGAACTAATCTAGGGACAGGTGATGACAATGACACGGCGTGGTAACAAACGAGGAATCATCAAAACCAACGAGCAGGGCGGGACAAACAGGCAGGGAACACGGACATGAGGGAACCCAGAGTGACAGCTACGAGAGGGGGTGTTGCCCTACGTGACAGAACCCCCCCTCAAAGCGTGCCACTCTGGGGCACGCAAGGGCAGACAGGACAGGGACACCGACTAGGACAGGACAGGGAACTACGGCACACGGCGAGGGACAGGAACAGCAGACACAGGACAGACCAGAGGGACAGGACCGGGCAGAACAGGACGTGGGACCTGGGGCATAGCAGGGACAAAGACAGGGGACATGGAGACTGGCCAAGAGCTGGACAGGGACGTGGTACGACACGGGACACAGGGAGGCTGGACAGGGCCAGGGCGAGGCACAGGAGCAGGGCCAGACAGGACAGGACCGGGGACAGACACGGGAGTGGGGCCAGGGGACAGGGCAGAGGCACACACGGCTTGGACAACTGAGACTGGGACAGGAACAAAGTGGGTGATTACTTGGGGAACAGGGACAGGGACCTGGAGGAACCGACCAGACACAGGGACGGGCACAAGGACACGAACAGGTACACACACAGGGACTGGGACCAACACAAAACCAGGGACAGAACATGGGAGCAAGGGGCACATGGGCAAAGAGACGGGGGCACAGGGCAGAGCAGGGGGCACAAAAAGTCCAGGCCCAATAGAGGGCAGCACAGTCTCTGGGGTTACAGGCGCGGGCGGGCACAGGCGCGGCCGGGCAGCGGGAACTGGAGCCGGCAGACGGGCAGCGGGAACAGGCAGGGTCCGCTGGTGGGCAGCGGGAACAGGTAGGGTCCGCTGGCGGGCAGCGGGAACAGGAAGGGTCCGCTGGCGGGCAGCAGGAACAGGAGCCGGCAGACAGGCAGCGGGAACAGGAGCCGGCGTGGACGACCTCTCCTGGGTCGCGGGGACAGGAACCGGCGTGGACGACCTCTCCTGGGTCGCGGGGACAGGAAGCGGCGTGGACTGCCGACGGGCAGCAGGGACAGGAAGCGGCGTGGGCTGCCGATGGGCAGCGGGGACAGGAAGCGACGTGGACTGCCGACGGGCAGCGGGGACAGGAAGCGGCGTGGACTGCCGACGGGCAGCGGGGACAGGAACAGGCACGGACTGCCTATGGGCAGCGGGAACAGGTTGCTGTGGCAAGGAGAAACCCTCGGGAGGCGGGACCGCCAAGCCGACGTCCTCGGGGGGCGTGTACGCCAAGCCGACGTCCTCGGGGGGCGTGTACGCCAAGCCGACGTCCTCGGGGGGGCGGGAACGCCATACTGACGTCATCGGGGGGCGGGACCGCCAAGCCGACGTGGCCAGTACTCCCCCACAAAAAATACTTGGGGGTGTCATGTGGAGTAGCCGGCGGGATCAGAGGCGGTGGGTCCTCTTCCTCAGGGTCCTGGGAGAGCCTGGAAGAATACACAGACACAGAAGCCCCTCGGTGGCTCTCTCTGCGATGGCTCCGCCTCCTCTGAGGCGTCGGGAGCTCGCAGAAGCCATCGAGAGCCAACCGAGGGTTAAGCAAATGCCAGTCTGTGCATTCAATCCGTCTGCCCGCGACTTGTACTACAGGTTTCTCCTCCCTATAGTGATCAAGCCGGGCAGACACGTAGCGCTCAACAGGAGTCTCGACGCGAAAGCCAGTCGAAACCAAAAGTGACTGGGCTTTCGTTGGTGCGCGTCGAGACTTCAGTGTTCCCACAGCGCCAGGGGAATTTCTGTCTCTGGTTCGTTCACGCTGCGATATCGGAGTTGAACTGGACCGAACCAGCCAACATCTCATCGCAGCAATTAAACTCACCAGAGTCTCGCTCCCTCGCTGTGTCCTTGTATGATCGGTCTTTATGTAACGTGGCTCGCGCCACGGAGCGAGGAGACGGACACAAACGCTGAGGAGAGCGAGATTTATTCAAGGAAATTCCATGGACAGAGTTGAGATAGCAGGCGCAGGTCATATCGGGTGGGCAGTCCATACACGAAATATACACAGGCATAACACGAACAGGAAAAACAACAAGGCAGGCAAACCAGGGGAGAACAGCCTAAACACACGGAGGACGGGAAATACAAAAGTGCGAACTCACGTAATGACAATGAACAGGATTAAACAAAAAGACCGATACGGACATGGGAGACACAGGGACTTTTATACACAGAACTAATCTAGGGACAGGTGATGACAATGACACAGGGGCATGGTAACAAACGAGGAATCATCAAAACCAACGAGCAGGGCGGGACAAACAGGCAGGGAACACGGACATGAGGGAACCCAGAGTGACAGCTACGAGAGGGGGCGTTGCCCTACGTGACAATGTTGAAGTTTATGATTATGTTCATTGATTCATTCATCATTCAAACTTAAATTAATATTTCTCATGTTAAATACTGAAATGCAATTAATTTCGATTAATTAATTACAAAGCTTCCGAAAGCATCCCACCCCTAGTAAAAACATTAACCAAAACAATAAAAGTGTCACGTTGAGGACCCCGGCCCCTCCGTTTTGGGCGTGTGTATACGTTGTCCACGTGCTTTGTCTGCGTCTGTGGATATCCGTGGAATGGGTTATGTCGTGTGATTAATAAGTCTCACCTGTGACTTGTCACGTAATCACGTGGGGCTAATGTGGTTGGTCTATTTAATGTGTGCTCGCACAGTGTCCTGTGCTCGTCGTTGTCTAAACGTTACACGTCTCTGTGTTTACGTGTTCCATGTGCGCTAGATTGCGCAATAATTGTTATAAATAAAAGTGACGTCTGTCGCCATAGGAGGATTTCGTGTCTCGTCCTTCGCCTCGCACCCAACGTCACAAAAAACAATAATAAAAGCTCAGCCATAATACATACTTTCAATCTCTTTGACAGTTGAACTTCAACAATCATGACAACTAAACTGACAAAAAAGATGGTTATTATGGATTTTTACAATGTTCTCGAAGATGAAAAGATAAACAATAACGTGAACTAACAGCACATCCTATATCATTCTCAGTTTTTTGTGTCATATGGACTGTAGCAGCATGTGCCAATTAAAAGATTCAGATTAGGATTGCTTGGGAAAAATTTTTCTTTGTAGAAAGAAAAATTTTGCTACACTGAATATGCTACTACAACGAGAACTTTTAATTGGCTAATACAAAGCACAAAGGCCAATCACAGAATCTAATACTGCAATAATCGTTACAGATCATAAAAGGGCTTACACACATTTTCAACAGTAACAGTAAGATGGTAAGGGTGCTGAAATTATTAAGAATTGCGCCTAGCTATATGAAACGATCACATCAAATATCTCATAGAACAACATCACTTCATTATCACTGTGCACTTGTTGTGTTCAGTCCCAGTTCACTCACTGTTAGCTGTCACTACATAACAGGTCATCATTAACTTTATCCAAAAATATGTCGTATTAGGACACATCCAGAAGGAAGAAAATTCCATAACTACAGGTTTAGAACATTATGGCAGTTTCTCTCAATGATCTTGTTAGGCATCATTAAACCAGTGCCCACTGCCGCATCTGTGAAAAGAGAAAATCAAATGTTTCTGTTTTAACCTGCAACCTGTAGGCTATATAGTAATTCTGGAACATTGTGTGCACTTTTTAATCAATTTAGAATACATAACATTGTAACGTAAAATGCAAAACAATTCTGAAATCACAATAACCCCAAATATCAGACAGTTTTGTTTGACATCCAGGAAGATATGAGGCATGTTGGCCAGAATTGGGCCTGATTTTGGCAGCTGTGTATGGTTTTGACTCGTACCTACATTTTTACAGGGCTTGCAGCTGTAGAGTTCTTGCCCCATTATTCAGTTTCTAAAGTAAACCCATCCATTTCTGACCAGGCTTTTATTGGAGTTTTTGATTGATTAAAGTGGAACAACTTTCAAAGTGACTGCACATAAGCTCATCATGGGACCATTTAAAAGTTATACAAATGTTTGTAGGCTATACATAACCAGAAAACATATCTGTTTATCAAGTTAAGTAGTGAATTATTATTACTCATACTGGTGCCTTGATCTTGTGTGCACATACTAGTCTTGAAAGAGGAGTTAGCAAATAACGTAGTAGAGGTGAAACTACGTTAGGGTGATGTGTCTGAAGATAGAAGTAGGTCTGATGTTGAATGTTGCCAGTGGTTATGCTCCACAGGTTGGATGTGAGGAAGAGGAAAAAGAGAAGTTTTGGAAGGATCTAGATGAAGTGATAGAAAGTATTTCCAGTGAGGAGAGAGTGGTGATTGGAACAGACCTAAAGGGATATGGTGAAGGAAACAGAGGAGATGAGGAAGCAATGGGTAGGTTTGGTGTCAAGGAAAGGAACCAGGAAGGACAGATAGTGGTGGATTCTGCCAAGAGGTTGGAAATGGCTGTAGTCAACTTATTTCCAAAAAGGAACATAGGGTGACCTATGAGAGTGGAGGGAGGAGTACACAAGTAGACTACATTCTGTGTAGAAGACGAAACCCGACAGAGATTGGGGACTGTAGAAGAGAATAAAAATGGTGTAGGGGTTGGAAAGTTTGGGAGGGGATGAAGAAGGGAGGGCAGATGGACCTGATGACATACCAGTGGAGGTACGGAAATCTCTAGGAGAGATAGCAGTGAGGTCTTTGACTGAGAAAATGCCAGAGGAATGGAGAGGTGTGCTGGTACCCATTTTTAAGAACAAGGGTGATGTACAGAGTTGAAGATCTGGGAGAGAGTTGTAGAAGCTAGACTTGGACTAGAGTGCAGTGCAATCAACTGTCAGTACAATAGTGATGGGCACCGCAGTTCTTTTAGATGAACTGAATCATTAGAATCAGTTCACTAAAAAGATTCATTCAAAAGATTTGTTCAAAAGATTAGTTCACCGAATTTTTCAGTGCTTGACAGTACTCCGACCCACCTAACTGATACACGGCTTGTGGTGCCCCCAGGGCTTTTTCCCTGAATAAAAAAGCTTATTGGTTTAAATGGAGAATGTAAAATGTTAGGTTATGTATTTTTTATATAAATATTTAATTGCTTATGTATGCCTTATTTTGAAGTACTTCCAGTTTCCGGTGTTGTACTTCCGGTTTCCCAGCTAGCAAGCCACTTTCTATGTGCAAGTAGCGGTATGCAAGCACAATCCGATATCATCCATGCTGAATTGTCAGCCAGGAATGTCGTAAGTGTTACTAATAATTAGGGGTGGGCATAGATTATTATTATTATTTTTTTTTATAATTGTATATTTATTGGGTTTTATAATTAACAGAGGGAAACAACAACAGAACAACAACAAATCAGAAAAGGAAAAGAAAAAAAGAGTAATGTAGAATAAAATAAAATAAAATATAATAAAACAAAAACATACGTTCATCGCCACTATGATATATGTAATTTGACATTATTGCAAAATGCTCAAGAATGAGTGAAAGGTTATGGTAAAAAAGTGTTAGGTGGTAATTACATAGAAATTACAATGCAAGCAGGGGTACAGATGAGGTGCAAGAAGAAAGATCATAAATCCTCCAACACTTTCCAAACTGGTGACCATATTTCAGAGAATTTTTGTTGTCTATTATGCATTTCAAACGTGAGTTTTTCTAGTGGAAAGACATTCGGCAGTTGTGTCAGCCACATCTTGGCTGTTGGGACAGTTGGAGTTATCCAGAGCAGTAAAATACATTTCTTTGCTAGGTATGACAGTGAACCCATCAGGTAGGCTTGGTTTCCATTTAGCACCCCATTGGGATCATGAGCCAAAAGATACAAACATGGTGACATGTGGAAATGTTTTCCTAACATCTTCTGAGTGACCTGATGAACATCCTTCCAGAATACTTGGATTTTAGTGCACTCCCAGAACATGTGCATAAATGTACCTGCATCAGAGTTACACTTAGGACATAGTGGAGATGGGTTTCTACACATCTTATACAGACGTGAGGGTGTTAAATAAGATCTAAAAAAGAATTTGAAATTCTGTTCTTGGATGTTAATGGAAGTGCAACTAGGAAATATTTTCTTATGCATATTATTCCAAGAGTCATCGTCAAATTTAATAGAAAGATCTTTCTCCCAGGTCTGTCTCAGTGGATTGTAACATGGCTCATTGACATCAGAGAGTGTAGAATACACATACGATATTTTACACAGACGAGGATTTGGCTTAATAAGAACATTTTCCATGTCATTCAACTCCGTTCGGAGTTTGGTTTCTTTAGAGCTTATGAAGTGACGTACCTGAAGGTATTTATAAAAATCTGATTTGGGGACCTTAAACTGTTCTGTTATCTGCTCAAAAGACATTAGACTTTGTCCGTATATGTAGGATAGATCTCTTATTCCAGATTTGACCCATGTATGTAGTCCTATAGACATTAGTTGAGAGGGGAAGTCTGGGTTATGGCAAATTGGAGAGTGCAGTGAGATATTTTTTGGGATTTTTAGATATTGTCTAACGTCTTTCCAGGCCAAGAGTGTGTTATAAACTGTGTATTTGTCTTTTAGACTGTGACATTTTTCTAAATTGTTTATAAATGGGAGAGATTTTAATTCCAATGGTTTGCAGGACAAAGACTCGATTTCAACCCATTTAGAATCATGTCTATCTAAGAACCAAGATAACATTTGTATGATTTGTGCTGACCAGTAATATAGTTGGAAGTTTGGTAAGGAGGCCCCTCCCTGGTTTTTCGTTTTAGTGAGTATTGAGAACCTGATTCGAGGTTTTTTCTTATTCCAAATATATTCCGCTATTCTGGAGTTTATATTCTTGAAAAAACTAGCAGGTATGTAACACGGGAGAGTTCGGAAAAAATAATTAAGTCGAGGCAGGACATTCATTTTAATTACATTAATTCGGCCAAAAAAGGAATTTGGGAGAGCGGTCCAGACACGCAAATCCTGCTCGATTTTGTCCCAAAGTGGCGTATAATTGGTAGTGAATAAGTTGTTCAAATTGGGTGTAATTACTATGCCGAGGTATTTAAATCCAGTGTCAGAGATATGGAAGGGAGTTATCTGCCGTATATTGTCACTTTGTGAGATATTGATTGGTAGGGCCAGCAATTTATCCAGGTTAATTTTATATCCAGACACTGAGCTATAGTCAGAGATCAAATCTAAGACTATTTTAACAGAAGCGTTTGGATTGGACAAGTATAGGAGGACATCATCTGCATAGAGGGAGACACGATGGTCTTCTCCACCAATCTTGATGCCTGTGAGGCATGTACTATTTCTGATTGACTGGGCCAGAGGTTCAATTACCAGACAAAAAAGAAGTGGAGAGAGCGGACAGCCCTGACGACATCCCCTGCTCACTGGGAACATATCTGAATGAAAATTATTAGTATTGACCACTGCATTTGGATAAGAGTAAAGCGATTTAATCATATTTATAAAAGACGAACCCAAATTAATTTTCTTTAGTACCGCAAATAAGAAATCACAGTGAACCCTGTCAAAAGCTTTTTCTGCGTCGAGAGAAACAATAAGAGCTGGAACTGGATTTCTGCTAAGGTGATCTACAATGTTTAGAGCTCGGCGTACATTTTCTGAACCATGTCTTGACCTCACGAATCCTGTTTGATCTGGATGTATCAAGCGTGGCAGCAGGGCATCCAGTCTGCGTGCAAGGACCTTGGCAACAATTTTAAAGTCCACATTCAATAAACTGATTGGTCGATAAGACGAACAGTCCAATGGGTTTTTATCTTTTTTTAAAATAAGAGAGATGGAGGCAGTCTTCCATGAATTTGGTATGACATTGTGTTCATATATATGATGGAGGGCGGGCATGAGTATAGGTTTTAGTTCGGGCCAGAACTTCTTGTAGTACTCTACGGGATACCCGTCCAATCCTGGGGCCCTCCCGGTGGGCATTGATTGAATTGCATCCCAGACCTCTCTCTCTGTGAACGGGGCACTAAGGGTTGCTTTTTCAGATTCTGTAGCCGATTGTAAGGAGATCTTGTCTAAATAATTTTCACTGTTCACATTGTTTGGAGGCGGACACGAGTAGAGATTTTTATAAAAATTTGTGAATGCTTCATTAATTAAATGTGGGTCGTATGTAATGCTCCCATTATTTGTCCTAATTGCTTTGATGGATTTCATGGTCTGTTCTGCTTTTAGTTGGGAAGCCAATAGTTTACTTGATCTGTTGCCATATTCGTAAAATTTCTGTTTGGTTAGGAAAAGGAGTTTCTTTATATAATCTGTGTAATTGAGATTGAACTGTGTCCTGATTTTGGTTAATTGATTCCAATTCTTTGTGGTGGGTGTGTGTTTATGTTGACGCTCCAAGTGTAGTAGTTTAGCCTCCAGGGCGCGTTGCTTTGCTTCTCGCGATTTTTTAATAAAAGAGCTCTGGCAAATTATTTGCCCACGAATTGTTGCTTTGGCTGCATCCCAAATAGTGCCCGGGGATACTGGGGAGTGTTCATTATCTGACCAATAATTCTTCAGTGATTCCCGAATTGATTCACAAAAAGCATCATTGTTCAACAAAGACAAATTTAACTTCCAGTTTTTTGTTTTTGGTGAGGATACATAAAAGTTGCAGTTTAAATAGACTGGACTATGATCAGAGAGCAGAATGGGTCCAATCTCACATGCTGTTACTGTGTGGATATGAGTGGTATGCATAAAAATATAATCTAATCTGGAGTATAGTTGATGAGGATTGGAATAAAAAGTATAATCTCTCGTCAGAGGGTGGTGCTCTCTCCACACATCAATCAGCCCAGTATCTTCACAGAGTTTTTTAAGTATTTGGGGGGATTTTGGATTCGTCGATGGTGAAGGTGATGATCTGTCCAGTGCATCATTAAGAACGCAGTTAAAATCGCCAGCCAGAAGACCAAATTCTGTACAGTGTTGGTTAAATAGTAAAATGATATGTGACATAAACTGAGGACGATCTTCATTTGGAGCATACACATTCATTATGGTAATAGTTTTCCCCAGAATTGAACCGATAATTAAGATTAAACGGCCTTCAGGGTCTCTTATTTCAGAATCGAGAATAAACGGAATATTTTTGTTGATGAGGATAGCCACGACCCTTTTGTTAGATGTAAAGGAGGAGAAGTAAACTTGTCCTACCCAATCACATTTAAGTTTGGCATGTTCTTTGTCCGTAAGATGAGTTTCTTGAAGTAATCCTATTGACACTTTATCTTTCTTTAACAATGTTAAAATCTCCTTCCTTTTGATAACATTACCAATACCCTTAACATTAAATGTTACCATCCTTAGGGCATCATTCATGATGAGTATAAAATAAAAGCAGAACAAAAATAATGATGCATGACCAAAACAATTTGTGTGGTGGTAAACTGAACATTTTTACAAAGAAGGAAAAAAAGGATGAAATAACGTAGCAAAAGCCCAGGCCCACCCCCCCCAGCTCCGTCCCCAATTGACGGAGCAGAAAAAAACGAATCTAGTTGGTCACCCAAGTTGGACATGTCCCGAAAAAGTCAAGTCTGTCCACAAGAACTAGCTACAGCTCCTAATATAAGATATATCAGTGGTGAACCCCACAATGAGAACTAAGATAGGGCCATAATACAAAAAAACTGCGCACATTATTATTATTATTACTATTATTACTGAGTTATAACCCTGTAACACGATTATGTGAGTGGGAATTCACAGTTAGTGTTTAGTCTCTCCGGAAGAGGAAAAAAGTTAAGATCCACATGAAGTCAGTGCGGACTCACTCAGAACCAAGGGAATTTTGGGTCCTCGAACAGCCGAACCTGGCCCTCGTGGACGCAACGGAGTTTAGCGGGGTATGCGAAGCCTCGGAACATGTTGCGCTGAATCATACGTTTAAGCACCGCATCGTAGGCGCGGCGTCTCCGGAGCACATCCGCTGATAAATCCGCATAAAAACGGAGCCGCGAGCCTTTATACGACACATCCCGCTTTTTAATAGCCGCCTTCAGAACAGCCTCTCTGTCTGTGTACCATAGGAAACGGATAAGGACGCTCCTTGGCCGTGAGCCCGGCGCTGGTACGGGGGCGAGAGAGCGGTGGGCTCGCTCGATGTCGAGCGCGTGAAAGTCCTGCGGGAGACCGACCCAAGAGGGAAGCATATCCTGCAGAAACTGGACCAACGGCACAGAACCTGCTGCATTCTCGGATAGTCAAATTAATTTCAAATTCTTACGGCGACCTCTATTTTCCAAATCGTCCACTTTTGTCTGTAACTGGGCCACGGCCGTGGTCAGCGATGTTACGGTCATGGACATGTTCTCCCCCGTGTCCTCACACGCGGAGATTCTGTGTTCGGCCTCGTCGAGTCTGTTCTCAGTAGATTGAATCCGCTGAGTAAGAGTATTGATGTTACTTTCCATGGTCGAAATAGATGAACAATTGTATTTAATCGTCCATCCATGGTGTCTAACCGCGAGCCGATGGTTTTAATCTCTTCTAAGATCCGGGCCGCGCTAGCATCCATGTTAGCTTGCGTAGCTAGATCGTCTGCGGCTTGAGGATCTTTTTTCTTTTGTCTTTGAGGACGAGACGAAGAGAAAATGGAAAAGTCTTTCTCGCTCCTATCTTTTGACATGATCAGGCGTCAGTTTTTAAGAAATATGTGATCTCTTCCGGAGAAAAACACTAGTTTAAAAACTTATAGGAGCAGAGCCAGGTTTCAAGCAGCCATCTCCTAGCTGGTCACGTGACACCCCCCGACCCCCTAGATTATTTTTTTATCTAGATTAATCTCACTGAAATCTTGAAATTAATCTAGATTAATCTATATTAAAATGGCTCATATGCGTGCTACCCAAGTAATGACTAAAAGTCAGTTTTTGAGATAGGGTTTCTTAATACAGAGGGTGCATTAGACCAGGGGCTCATCTCCTGTTTCCAAAATGCATCAATGATTGCTTGAGAAAGCTGTTCTACTTTGATACTTGAAGAACAAGTCCTCTGCAGTTTTAACGGTTAAAAGGAAATATTTAAATAGCGACGAATCTAGCACTAGGACCATGCAGAAAACAACCGCTCCGAGCTCCGCTCCGTTAACACTTTACGTTCCTAAAAATGAATTTTCCATGAAGCAAACCTGGCGACTTCGTGGCTGCATCCATGTAAACACACGTACGATTTGTAATTCACAGGTTTGAAAACTCGTTCTCGCCCCTACTGTGCAATTTGGTTAGGAATACACCCGAGCTAAACCATCAAGTTGAAAGTCATCATAGTTTGCTTACCCATTTTGACCCAGTTCCCAACCCAACTTTAAGAATAGATTAATGGCGATAATTTTTATATCGCCCGATAAGATTATCAAGTTAACGAACGCCGTTAACGGCCCACCACTACTAATAATTTATACAGAGGAGTTTTGTTTATGTAAATGTTTATCTTGCTAAAATGTGAATTTAATTTAGCTCGATGCTTTTGCGTTACAAATGTAATTCTCCGTGTTGAGACTTTAGTTGAGCTGCAATTAAACTCCAGGGTCTTCGCTTGTGGTTGTCACCAACAGCCTTGTTGAAAACACTACACGGCTGAACGTGTTTAGTTCACGGCCTCAGGGACCAGGAGACGAGAGTGTTGTAAAAAATGTATAAATAGAAAATATGCAACTAAATGTCGGGTTTATTATAGGAAATATAAATCACATTACAAATACAGTACTCCCTCGTTTATCGCATTCTGGAGATTCCAGAACCATCCGCAATAACCGAAAATTCGTGAGGTAGAAATGGAATATTTATTTAGGTATTTATACACTATATTAAGGCCTTATAAACCCTCCCCACACCTTTATGTTACACAAACCTTTCCCATTCCCTTAATAACTGTGATGTTGGGCAGAGGCAGGCACGACAAAGGTTTTGGTGCTGACACATACGTTTATTAAGTGACAAAAGTGAAGTCCGCCGCAATAGCACAAGCACACTGAAACATGTAGCTCACTCAAGCACGAACTGTAGACAAAGACGAGCACGAGACATTGCGCAAACGCACATTAAGAGCAGGGGTCAAACATCTCACCCTGTTCAGATGAATCTGTAAGCCACACTGTTAGAGTGATACATTAAAGGCCTGTATCTGTCCCTAATGTACACAATGGATGCATTATCCAGTGCACAGGTCTGACAGATGTCTATTTTAGTATTCACAGTTCAGTATGTCTTTATCAGATTAACACCCTGCTTTCACACACTCGTATCATGCACAAGTCCCAGAAACAACATTAGTAAAAAAGGAAGTGAGAGTCAGGCTAATGTACCAAAAATATAATGATCTCACTGACCTCTAACAGCGTCTACACTCTCATAGATAGCCACCACCATCTCCACCCGCTCTCCTCTCTCCAACTCCAGAATACCATTAACATCATGATACACACTCCAAGACATGTCTAATCTATCACAGATTCAAACACTAAACTCTAGTGTCTCTGTGAGTGAAGACACTACAGTACAGCTGCTCCTCTTTACTCATGTGATGTTTCCTGACTGAGTTTTAATTAATGTGCAGATGGTTACATATACACCAAAGGTTTAACTGCCAGATGGCCGCAAATTGGATAGCAAAAGGGGAAGCAAGCTGCATAGTTTATTTAATAAATTATTTAACAAAAAGGTGTAGGGGTTTCACCTACTAATCCTTTAAATTAGATACAATTTGTTTGCCTTAATTATTAATCAGTCTCATTAATTTAGAATCAGTCTCATATTCTAATTATACCAGAACCATAACATTTAGTTATTAACTAAGGGTAATTAATGGTTTGGTATCTGAAGGTTTTAACTATGAATTCTTTGGAGGTTTTGGCAACAACCACTTTTGAATGACATCAACACAGGCAATTTGGTGAAAATAAATGATACATTTATTTAAAACCAACTATTCTAAAACACAAACAGCATCAACAGGTATCAGTATATTAACAGTGAAGACTGGGTATCTAGTGTGTGTGTGTGTGTGTGTGTGTGTGTGTGAAAAGGGGAGGAGAGTAATGTGTGCACGCGCTTGTGCGCGTGTGAGGAGGCGGGAATTGTAGTCTCAGTTCTCCTATAGAGAACAAAGCAACTAAAATGGCGCCGACTTTAAACAGTAGATCAGCGCGACTGTATGTTAATGAGCTCAGCTGGTTTATTCCAACCTGGTCAGAACAAAGAGTAATGGCGCTGGCTTAATAACTAAAAATTAATGTGGTGTGTCTGAGAATGGGGAAGACTACAAGTTGTCAATTAATCAGATAAATAAAAGATGGTGGCATGCACAGCAAAGAACTTTGTATATACAAATCTTGATGAAGATTATGAAAATAAAGTTAAACACATTCAGAATGTATTAACAGAAAACTTGGTTAACTCTGCAGTTCAAGTAGCTTTGCCCTTCTATAAACTATGCCCAGCGGTAAGAGTCTCACGTGTTGAGGGTTTTGGGTGGTTTCCTCGTCCTCCCTGAATTCTCCTGGAATTAGGAGGGAATTTCCACCGCCAGCTCCTCGTTGATTAAATCGTTGATTAGATCGTGTGCTGGGGAATCGTCCAGGAATGAGAGTCTCGTTCACGGTTTAACAACAGGGAATTGATCGCCTTTGTTTCAGTCCGTGTGGCCGCGTTAGCAAGCTTGATTGAAGTAGTTAGGTGAATCTGTTTCCGCGGTAACGTTGATCGGTTGCTGGTTAGATTGCACCATAACTCGGGCTCGTTAATTAAGTAATAACAACTTTCAGCTGTTTGCTGTTAGTCGTTGCAAAGTTCGCGTGTTCTCAAAGAAAAACCGGAGAGAGAGAAATGACGGAGCCTCTCTTTAATAGGTCTAACCTCGGTGTCAGTCAAACCAGAGAGAGAGAGATGAATGGCTGTTCAGGGTATTTAAACACCTGAACTGTAGACACACCCTTACTTCCGTCAAAGCAAGCTTGTTCCATGTGTTGCCAGTGGTACTGCCACCTGCTGGTTTAGCATGGTACCTACAGAGGTCAAAAACAAACTTAAACAAAGAAGCACATGGAACTAAACCAGGAAGCAAACCAAAAAAATTGAAGGCAGTTAGGCATCGTTATGGTAACTGCAATGTTACAGGAGGGGCAACCTATAAATCATAAAGGTTTTGTGCTGGAATTTGTCAAGAACAGTCATATTAAAATTTACATTTAGGGCATTTAGCAGACGCTCTTATCCAGAGCGACTTGCAAAGTGATCAATGTCATTACCTAGGATTCCAAATAAACATAGGTTAAAACCTAAACAACAAAAATTTTTAACTAGATAACTAGAAATGCAAATATCCATAGATAGATAAACATGCAATTTGCAGAACAAAGACAACAAGTGCTATCTGTGGTGTTAGTGTGCCATACTCAACAAACATATTAGAGGTGTGCCAAAAAATCGATTCATATATCAAAAATCGATTCTCATTTACTATGATTCAGAATCGATTTTAAATGTCCCAAAATCGATTCTAAGTCGTGGTGAAGTCTCACGTTACGTAATTACAAAATTACGCGAGACTTTACGCAGCATGTTCTGGGACACACTCATGCGCGGAAAAGGTTCAAAACACATGGAGGAAAGAGATATTCAACCTGTCCGGTCTTCATTTATGGCAAAAATATGGGTTCATTTTGGTTTTTACCGAATGCCGGGGAATGCGGTGGGAGCGTTAATATAGAGAAGGGTGAGAAATAATATAGAGAAGGATGGACCCAAGTGCCGGCTCGCAAGATCAAGACGTTTGACACACGCCACATGTATTAGCGAGAGGGAAACGCGCACAGTGACCCGGAACGAACAAACAAAACAACACGGAAGACTCGATGCGCAAGAGAATAGAAACCAAAACCGTGAGGGCACGGAGTAAATAGAAACTGTCACACCTAGCTCCGCCCCCTTCCTGTCTGTCTGGCCTGGCTCCTCCTCCTCTGGTCTTCTCTGTTTAGTTCTGCCTGTTTTTGTTTCATTGGTTTCAGCTGTTGCTTGTTTGAGTGTTCGATTAGGTTTGTATAAAGTCCTTGTGTTTTGGGTTTTCTTTGTGGGTCAATGTTATGTTTAAGTCTGAGTTTGTATTGCCGTGGTTTATGTTTCATTCTGACTCTTGCGAGTACTTCTGTTTGTATGTTTATGGGTAGTTTAGGTTTTGCGTGTGCTTCCGTGTCGAAGTGGTATGTTTTGCTTATGTTCGTATGCTTATGGATAAGTCTTGCCTGTACTTCTGTTTGTATGTATCCCTCTAGTCTTGCTTACCTTCAGTTTTTGAGTTTATGATTCTAGGTCTCTCGTGCTTTGCTTTTGGTGTCGTTCTCCTTGTTAAAGTTTGTTGTGTGTACGTCGTTCAAGTTAGGTGTGTAAGGCGTGTTTTAGTTTCGTTGAGTTTCCAGTCGTTGTGTTTAAGTTTGCCTGGTGTTGTGGTTAGTGTCGGTCACATTGTCCTTATGTTATGTTCTAGCTGTGCGTGGTCCTGAGAGTTTGTGTTTAGTATCGTAGCCTACGTGTTCTTATGGTCTTCGTTTTTGTCTGTTCTGTTTATGTTTCGTGTTTTAGCTTCAGTATCTCTGTATTGCCTCTTGTTATGTTTTGATATGTTCGTCGTTATCTACACCTTGTAAATATAGTTGTTTTTGATTCCATATGGTTCTGTGTTGTGTTCTTCTGAGTATTTAGTAGTGTGTAGAATGCCACGCAAGAGTAGAGTGCTACGAACAAACACTAGGCAGTTAGCCAGTATGGCTACTGCCAGTAGTCTAGAGTCCCGCTCTCCAGCGCCAGTGCGTCCGCCCCATGATCACGTAACCCCCCCGACGTTACAGATTGACCCACCTGATCAGGACGCAGCGAGAGAGCGTGGGGTAGAGATCTACCCTTTACCTGAGGACCTGCTTGTGCGGATTAAACGGGGAGAGCCGTTTGAACTGCCTTCAGAAATACGTCCCCCGAATGTGTTTGATGGGGAAGGTCCCCTAGAAGGTTTTGTTCTCCAGAGCACTTTGTTTTTTGACTGTTTGCTCGGCCCACAACCTCCCGAGTTTCTTAAGGTTAGATACCTACTACAGTACCTGGAGGGGAAGGCCCTGCAATGGGCCGATCTTCTAATGTTATGGAGAGCCCATGAGATGGAGACTTTGGATGGGTTTTTCGGAATGCTTAGGGCTCGCTTTGGCAAGTACAATGCAGAGCATTGGACACATGACTGGTCCGACCCTGAGGAGGTAGCAGCCCGTAGGGCTGAACGGATCCTCAAGGCGACGCCAGCCGCCCAGCCTACGCCTACGCCAGCCGCCCAGCCTACGCCTACGCCAGCCGCCCAGCCTACGCCTACACCAGCCGTCCAGGAGCGACTTGTGAGCGTACCCGAGGCCCAGGAGCGTCCTGTGAGCGTACCCGAGGCCCAGGAGTGACCTGTGAGCGTACCCGAGGCCCAGGAGCGTCCTGTGAGCGTACACGAGGCCCAGGAACGTCCTGTGAGCGTACCCGAGGCCCAGGAGCGTCCTGTGAGCGTACCCGAGGCTCAGGAGCGTCCTGTGAGCATACCCGAGGCCCAGGAGCGACCGGTGAGTGTTCCCGCAACCCTGGAGAGGTCTTCTGCGCCGGTTCCTGTCCCCGCGACCCAGGAGAGGTCGTCGGCGCCGGTTCCTGTCCCCGCGACCCAGGAGAGGTCGTCTGCGCCGGTTCCTGTCCCCGCGACCCAGGAGAGGTCGTCTGCGCCGGTTCCTGTCCCCGCGACCCAGGAGAGGTCGTCTGCGCCGGTTCCTGTCCCCGCGACCCAGGAGAGGTCGGCCGCGCCGGCGCCTGTTCCCGCTGCCCGGAGGTCGGCCGCGCCGGCGCCTGTTCCCGCTGCCCGGAGGTCGTCGCCGCCGGCGCCTGTTCCCGCTGCCCGGAGGTCGTCGCCGCCGGCGCCTGTTCCCGCTGGCCGGAGGTCGCCGCCGACGCCGGCGCCTGTTCCTGCTGCCCGGAGGGGGTCGCCGCCGCCGCCGGCGCCTGTTCCTGCTGCCCGGAGGGGGCCGCCGCCGCCGCCGCCTGTTCCTGCTGCCCGGAGGGGGTCGCCGCCGCCGCCTCCGCCTGTTCCTGCTGCCCGGAGGGGGTCGCCGCCGTTGCCGGCGCCTGTTCCTGCTGCCCGGAGGGGGTCACCGCCGTCGCCTCCGCCCGTTCCTGCTGCCCGGAGGGGGTCGCCGCCGTTGCCGGCGCCTGTTCCTGCTGCCCGGAGGGGGTCACCGCCGTCGCCTCCGCCCGTTCCTGCTGCCCGGAGGGGGTCGCCGCCTCCGCCCGTTCCTGCTGCCCGGAGGGGGTCGCCGCCGCCACCTCCGCCTGTTCCTGCTGCCCAGAGGGGGTCGCCGCCGCCGCCTGTTCCTGCTGCCCAGAGATGGTCGCCGCCGTTGTCGCCACCTGTTCCCGCTGCAGGGAGGTGGTCGTTGCCGCCCATCCCGGTGTCCTGCAAGGGGTCTTTGCCCGATCCTTGGACTACTAAGCCTGGGCCAGGACCTGCGCAGCCCATTCCCCCTACCCAGCCACAGGGACTGCTGGAGAGAGCCACCCAAGGGGACTATGACTGTGGCACAGGGGTTGACATAACCCCCACAATGTGGGAACTCCTGGGACACATGGCCCACATGAGACTTTTGTTCTGGACTCCTGTCCCTGGTTATGTATTCGTACCAGTTCCTGTGACCACCTATTGTTCCTCTGTCGTCTCTGTACCCGTGTCTGTTTCAGGTTCGTGTGTTTTTGTACCCTGTATGGTTCCGGTTCCTTGTCAGTTCGTTCAACTCGTTCCCGTTCATGTATCTGTGGTTTTTCGTATACTCACCTCTGTGTTCTCCTGTTCCTCCGATCCGGTGTCTCCCCCCAGGTCTGCTACCGTACGTACTTCTACCCCCTCTGACTGTTTGGCTGGTTCCTCATCCGCTCCCATGCACACGCCCGGTTTTGTTTCTGTTTCCACAGCCTCGCCTCCCGACATGCATCCAGCAGGATCCGGTTCATTCTTCGGCGATGTGCCGACAGTGTCCAGTGTCTCGCTTCCTTTCACTGCCCCTGTGTCCCCTGCCTCTTCCGTGTCTTCTACGTTTTGTTCTGGTCTTAGGTGTTCGCCAACTTCTGCATCTGGGCCTGCCTCCATGTTTTCTAGCTGGTGTCCTGGTTTCCGTGTTGTCCGTCCTGGTTTTGCCCCTGTTTCTACGTGACTTGTTTTGTTTTCTTGTATGGTTTTTAAGCGCCCCGGAGTGGCGCTTTAGAGGGGGGGTTCTGTCACACCTAGCTCCGCCCCCTTCCTGTCTGTCTGGCCTGGCTCCTCCTCCTCTGGTCTTCTCTGTTTAGTTCTGCCTGTTTTTGTTTCATTGGTTTCAGCTGTTGCTTGTTTGAGTGTTCGTTTAGGTTTGTATAAAGTCCTTGTGTTTTGGGTTTTCTTTGTGGGTCAATGTTATGTTTAAGTCTGAGTTTGTATTGCCGTGGTTTATGTTTCATTCTGACTCTTGCGAGTACTTCTGTTTGTATGTTTATGGGTAGTTTAGGTTTTGCGTGTGCTTCCGTGTCGAAGTGGTATGTTTTGCTTATGTTCGTATGCTTATGGATAAGTCTTGCCTGTACTTCTGTTTGTATGTATCCCTCTAGTCTTGCTTACCTTCAGTTTTTGAGTTTATGATTCTAGGTCTCTCGTGCTTTGCTTTTGGTGTCGTTCTCCTTGTTAAAGTTTGTTGTGTGTACGTCGTTCAAGTTAGGTGTGTAAGGCGTGTTTTAGTTTCGTTGAGTTTCCAGTCGTTGTGTTTAAGTTTGCCTGGTGTTGTGGTTAGTGTCGGTCACATTGTCCTTATGTTATGTTCTAGCTGTGCGTGGTCCTGAGAGTTTGTGTTTAGTATCGTAGCCTACGTGTTCTTATGGTCTTCGTTTTTGTCTGTTCTGTTTATGTTTCGTGTTTTAGCTTCAGTATCTCTGTATTGCCTCTTGTTATGTTTTGATATGTTCGTCGTTATCTACACCTTGTAAATATAGTTGTTTTTGATTCCATATGGTTCTGTGTTGTGTTCTTCTGAGTATTTAGTAGTGTGTAGAATGCCACGCAAGAGTAGAGTGCTACGAACAAACACTAGGCAGTTAGCCAGTATGGCTACTGCCAGTAGTCTAGAGTCCCGCTCTCCAGCGCCAGTGCGTCCGCCCCATGATCACGTAACCCCCCCGACGTTACAGAAACAAAAAACCAATGTACAACGCGTGAAAAATAACACTCAACCGTAGTGAGACGGGAGGAAGAAACAAAATAACAACAGTAACTAAAAAACAGCGCGGATAAATGCACCGCGAAAACGAAACCAAGGACACCAGCAGAAGTAACTGGCAAAAAACGCTGCAGCAAAATAAAACCCGGATAGGCAAAACGGATAGGAAGAAATACAGGATTGGGAAAACTTGAGATGAGTCAGGAAGCGAAGCATGAGCTACTCGAATAAGTAAAGAGAAAGCATAACAGAGAGAGGTGGCGAGACACCATTAAACGATAAGCAATCACAGAGAAAGCAGAGACTGGCTGAAAACGTACGGTTACGCCGGTTTAGTCTGGGACTGACTCTGGTGCCCCTAGCGACGGCTGGGGGAACTGCATCCGAGCCAGCCCTGACAGCTCGCAAAATGAAGCTCAAGAATTTTGGTAACAACAAAAACCATTTTATTTTACCAAAGCTCTTAATTTTTGTTAATTAAATGTGAAAGACACTTAATTTTCTGTATTTGTCGTACTGTCTTGCAAAGCAGACATGCAGATCATGCAGATTTTATAGACTGAAGCCGACATTTTTATAAATCAAATCGTTTTTTGAATCGAAAATCGTTTTGAATCGAAAATCGATTTTTGAATTGAATTGTGGCCCCGAAAATCGGAATCGAATCGAATCGTGAGATAGTAAACGATTCCCACCCCTAAAACATATGAGTCTTCAGTTTATCTTCACGCTTTGACCATGTAGGGAGGGGCTAGTTTATTTTTGGCTTTGTAAGCAAGCATCAAGGTTTATATCTGAGCAGCAGTGAATTGACATGTGAGAACTTGGTGAGACTGAAGACCAGTCGTGCTGCAGCATTTTGAATCAGCCATAGAGGTCTGATGACCTGTAGAGTAGTGATGGGACATCTGAAGCTACGCTTCGAAGCGTGTACCGAGTAAAAAGGGGCGTGTCCGATGAAGCCCCGCTTCGGAGCTTGTGTTAGATTGAGCAAAATCACGTGATCAGCAACAAATGAGGCCTCGCATTACATCGGCCACGTCATTGCTTCATTTTGCGTATCGTTTTTCAAAATAAAAGCGCTACGAACCCTGTTGCTTCGTGTTGTAGAAGGTGGTTAAATTTAAAATCTGGAACGTTCTAAATTCTTTTTGTTTGATCAGGATGTACATTAGATTCACACATCAAAAACAGACTAAAAACCATTGGAAGAGGCAAACCTTATTTGTAATGTTAAAAACATTTTACATTTGGCAGACGCCCTTATCCAGAGCGACTTACATTTTATCTCATTTTTATATAAGTGAACAATTGAGGGTTAAGGGGCGCCTCAGTCATGGCCTCAGGTCTGGGAATCGAACCCACGACCCTCCGGTTACAAGACCAGTTCCCTAACCACTTCCCTTCCCTAACCACCAGGCCATGACTACCAAACCAGATCTAGAACCCCCAAGAAGCAATTATTTTAAACACATTTTGTTTTTTTTTAAATCAGTTTCTAACTCAAAATATTCAGTCTGCCTCAACAACCACTCAATTCCCAATATAGTAAAGTACAACATATCTTCATTGTCAAATACGTTCATGACATACAAGAAAACCCAACACAACCACTAATGGTCAAGGATTAGATTGGCTACAAATCATTTTAATAATTAAAACATGACAATTAAGTATGATTTAATTGATTTTCCTGTTACTAAACATGAGTTTGATGGAAACTTTGTGACAATATTGCATTTACAAATTGTTGAAAGTATGATCCAACTGAATGACGAGGCTGTTACAGTTTCACCAGCAGATGTCACTAGTGAGTGATGAATGAAGCCTCGAGTAATGAACCTTTTTGCAAAGCAAAGGGTTGGAAAGCTTCATTGCTTCAAGAGGCTTCATTTGCCCATCACTACTGTAGAGGAAGAACCGCAAATGGGGAGTTGCAGTAGTTTAGCTTTGAGATGACTAGAGACTGCACAAGCACCTGGGTAGCATCCTGTGTTACAAAGGGTCATATTCTCTGTATGTTGCAGAGGAGAAATCTGCAGGATGTGGTCAGGTTTGCAACATGTTGAGAAGAACAACTGGTTGTCCAAAGTTACACCCAGGCTTCAAGGTCTTTCTGATTGTGTTTACATGGGGTTCTGGAAAGAAACGGTGAGGACATTGTATGGGTTTGGGGTTCCTGGAATTTTTTTGATAGGGTTGAGCTTCAAGTGGTGAGTGGTCATCATGAATATCCACCAAGCATGAAGAAATACGCCCAGAAACCTGGGTGTCAGAATATGGGAAAGAAAGAAATAGCTGAGTGTCATCAGAATAGCAATGACACGAGAAATCTTTCTCTGCTACAAATGTGTAGTGAAATTAAATAAATTTAAAAAGAATCAGCTAGGGAGATGTTTCATTGAACTTTTAACAAATGTTCAGGAATTCTTGTGTGTTTACAACTGGTCAGAATCAGAATCAGAAATACTTTATTAATCCCCTGGGGGAAATTGCAATTGCAATTGGTCTGTTATATTATGTCAAGCAGAAATGATTGTGAAATATAATGGAAACTATTTTGTTAGTATGGGAATGTATAGCGTGTGAGTAGCAGTATAGTGATGACAGTGTGTGGAAAGACGGCTAATTTCATCTCCTTGCTCCACTTCTACAATTCTCTCATATACAAGTGTGAGAGAAATTATTGATTATTGACTAATCATCATTGATTAGATCATGTTTAGTTAGATCATTATGAACTTTATGATTTAGGACATGTCCATTCTGACTAAGCAGAAGGACTACAATAATGAAGTGGTGTGTTTCAGTGTAATCATGTACTTATGTTTAGTTCATATTATGCATGTGTGCTATACGTGACCCAGGTCAGGGAGAGTGCTGAGGGTAAGAGCACTCTGTTAACTGGTAGTCACTAGGCTACTAGTCTTGGGTCATTTAGCTTTCTCTGTGTTCAACTGATACATCAGTTGCTTCCGCTAACTCTAGGGAAGTCCATATTAGGAGATACACACATGTGAGACAAAGTAGCCTGCTGGACGCTTATGTTTTGGAACATGCTGTGCTAAAGATAACCTGCTGTTAGAACTGCTGAATTGTGTTTAAGATTGTATATAAGCAGGGGGACTGCCCCCCTGCCTTCAGAGTTGTCATGCTTGAATGAGACTCTCATGTCTGTGTCTGTCTTGTGTCTGTCTTGTATCTGTCTTTGTCCTATTTATATATATTTATATTTTTGTAATAAATTAATCATTTAACCACGTCTGAGTCCTCATCCATTTTCAGAAAATTTCCACGACACAAGTTTCACACCAAAAGATATTAAAAGTGCAAAGAAATGTTTTTAATCCTGTTCTTATCTGCAGATACAGATTCAGTAAAAAATTATATCCTCACAAATCCAACCAAAATGGTCAATACAAGGATAATCAGCCCACGTCTTTACATTAGACCCATAGCCAGTATTAACACAGTCCTCATCTCCTGCATAACTGTTTGGTTCCCCACGATCCCAGAATCTGAAACAGAGAATCAGAGGTTCACCTGTGTTTCTAAAGGTAATGAGCAAGAGTCATTAACTCCATCATGATCAGACTTCAGTTCAGTGGTCTCTTACCCAGTGGTCAGTGCTGTACCGTCCACCCATTTCCAAGTTCCCTCTTTCTCACTGTCAGTCAAGCCAATCCAAGCACGCACGCTGCTGAGAGTTTTACTGATGAACTCCTGTCATAGTGGGAAAATTGTATAATTAAAAGTAAAAAAAAAAAACAGTCCCCCCCCCCCCACCCACCTGTTAATCTGCTCCACCCTCACCTGTTCCTATACTCCACCCTCACATGATATGCTGCTCCACCCTCACCTGTTAATCTGCTTCACCCTCACCTGTTCTTCTGTTCCACCCTCACATGTTCCTCTACTCCACCCTCACATATTCTTCTGTTCCACCCTCACCTCTTCCTCTGCTCCACCCTCACCTGTTATTCTGCACCACCCTCACCTGGTATTCTGCTCCACCCTCACCTGTTCTGCTGCTCCACCCTCACCTGTTCTGCTGCTCCAACCTCACCTGTTCTGCTGCTCCACCCTCACCTGGTAATCTGCTCCACCCTCACCTGGTAATCTGCTCCACCCTCACCTGTTATTCTGCTCCACCCTCACCTGTTAATCTGCTCCACCATCACTTGTTCTTCTGTTCCACCCTCACCTGTTCTGCTGCTCCACCCTCACCTGTTATTCTGCACCACCCTCACCTGGTAATCTGCTCCAACCTCACCTGGTCTGCTGCTCCACCCTCACCTGGTAATCTGCTCCACCCTCACCTGTTCCTCTACTCCACCCTCACCCGTTAATTTGCTCCACCCTCACCCATTAATCTGCTCCACCCTCACTTGTTCTGCTGCTCCACCTTCACCTGGTAATCTGCTGCTCCACCCTCACCCGTTAATTTGCTCCACCCTCACCCATTCATTTGCTCCACCCTCACCCATTAATCTGCTCCACCCTCACCCATTAATCTGCTCCACCCTCACTTGTTCTGCTGCTCCACCTTCACCTGGTAATCTGCTGCTCCACCCTCACCTGTTCCTCTACTCCACCCTCACCTGTTAATCTGCTCCACCCTCACCCGTTATTCTGCTCCACCCTCACCTGTTGCTCTACTCCACCCTCACATGTTCTTCTGTTCCACCCTCACCTATTAATCTGCTCCACCTTCACCTGTTCCTCTGCTCCACCCTCACCTGTTCCTCTCTGCTGTTTATGATCACCAGGTCTGCTCCTCTCTGTCTGCAGTCTTGTCTGCTCTCACTCCAGGTCTTCTTCTCAGTAGAGACGTAGTAAAGACTGGAGCTGAAGTATCTCCATCCTAATATGGAAATCTGTTTCTTAGAACACTTCTTTAAGAGACACCCATGTTTGTACACATTTCTGAGTACTTTTTAAAGGAAACAACAGTTAGATACTACTAGCCTGTTGCACCTCCAAGGGTTCCCAATGAATTAAAAAAGGTCACATTAACACATTGATGTCTCTATATGTGAACATACAGGAAAAGCAGCACAGAGCCTCACCTCTGAAATAAGTGTGTTGAATTACTTGGACAGAATGAAAAGGGTGCCATAGTTTTTAGTAATTAAACTAAATCAAACTAAAGTATTTCGACACTACCTGCTTTAGACACAATTTCCTTGGGAACTTCCTATTGGGAATGGTCTGCAAATATGCACTTACCTGGATCAGAAAACTTTCTTTGGAGTTGTTCTTGCTCTTTCTTTAGCTGGTCTCTTTCTACCTTCAGGGTGTTGTACTTGGTCAGTAACTGGCATCTCTCTATAGTCTGGTTGTTGTAACCAATCTGTAATTGATCTCTCTCTATAGTCAGGTTGTAGTTACTGGTCTGTAGCTGGTCTATCTCTATGGTTAGATTGGTGTAACTGGTCTGTAACTGGTCTCTCTCTGCAGTGAACTTGACCCACAGCACTATGATGACATTCAGCAGGAGAACACACAGCAGCCCCAGACACACTGTAGTCAGTCTGAAACATCTGCTCCATGTAGTTCTGGTTCCTGGGTTCATACACATTTAAAAATTACCTGATGTAATGTAATTTTTAAATTCATTGTTTCAGGGGATCACAATCTAAACTACTTCCTAGGCTGAAGTCTCCAACATGTTTTTGAAAGGACTTCATATATCATTGCAAGACAATATCATTGCAGACTGAACCTTATAAGTCTTTAACTAATCCCCACCGTTTCCATGGACACAACTATGTTTAGTCAAAGGCCTATAAGTAATCAGCTATCGTAGTGCAGTAATTGGTCAGTGTGCTCTCCATAAAATTTTCTCTTACCTCTGTACTGAAGATCTGCTGTATGAACTTTCTCAGTGTTCATACGATGAACATATTTGTTTTGGACGGGTGTGTGTTTCTTTGAGTCTAATTCACTAGAGGGCTCCTTTCCACTTCTGATCTCGCAAGTTTCTACATTTCCCGCATTCGCATAAATGTCTTCATATTTATTATCACTGTCTGAATCTGCTCTTCTGTCTGAATTTTGATAAATATCCATCCCAATCTCCAGTTGTACAGCTGTACTTGTTTTGAATAGTGTGTGAGTACACAACACTCTCCACTCTCCTGTGGGTGTGAATTTAACTTTATGCCACTGACAGCAGGAAGTCACAGGGGTGTTTTTTGTATAACCCCTTGAAAACAGTGGTATTGTTTGTTGCTTAGATGCTTTGTGTTTTGTATGATCAAAACATGTCTGCTAATTTAGATAAACAGTAAATCTCTTGCTCTCTCTCTCTTGTTCTGTAAGTGGTCTGTGCTGCCATAGACCACTTACTTCATTGGTGCCTCTACAGAGAACAACGGATATATATTTAAAGATATGCTGAAAGCACAGTTTCATTTTTACAAAGTATGCAGTCACTAAAAATAATAACTAATATCAGTGTAGACCAGATCTGAACCATCACATGTTCAGATGGTCAGCAGTGTCTTCTGCTGAAGCAGATATGTAAATGTGTACATGTCTAATCACAAACAGCCCAGTCTAATTACAGATATGTGTTAGACACTCAATCCTGCCATATGTGTGAGATTGTGTACTGTGTACAAGTTTACGAGTGTGAACTTCAACTAAACATTTAGTGGTCTGTGATTGGCTGAGATTAATAATGTGATGCATGATTATAAGCAGATATACAAGAAGTATATGGCCACCTTGTGACCCTCAACATGCAGTGCAGTCAAACGTCAGTGCAAAGACAGTTATAGTGTGCCATCACTGTTAAAGCATTAACATTCATAGATTGCTACTTGCTTGTCATGGACCCTCACAAACTTAAAATGTGTATTTAGTAATGTTTTGGAGAGAGTACAAAACATAAGCTGAGGTTCTCCAATACAAGAGTGAGAACAAAATGTTTTAGCCTCATTTAAAAGACCATGAACTGATTAACATGCACACTATTATAACAAAAGTTGAAAGTATTTTTTATTGTTGTATACTACACTTGCAAATATCACCACAATAATGAGTGTAAAGTTTTGTCAGTGACAACTTTCCCAATGGCTTTCAGTAATAACTGATTTGATTTCCCATTAGGAATTCCCTGAGTAAAAAACCTAATAACGCAAAACACCCAAGTCTTGTGTTTCCTAATGGGAGAACAAATAATGTAGTCCATCTCAAAAAGTGTTTTCTTGACAACATATGGACCATAAAATGTAGTGCCTGTACTTGACTTGAGACATATGAGGGAATTTATGCCATTTTGCTAATATTATTTAAGATTACAAAAGAACCTTATTGTGACGCTGGGCGGCGGCAGACGGACGAGACACAGAGTCCTTGTTGCGACAGACGTCACTTTTATTATTACGTATATAGCGCTTTGTTTAGCGCACAGAAAACAAGCACACACAACGTGCAGACTCCAACATTAGACAACGACGAGCACAAGACACTGCGCGAACGCACATTAAATAGACAGACCACATCAACCCCACGTGATGACGAGACGAGCCACAGGTGAGACGGATAATGACAAGACGCACCCACACCCACGGAGGTACACAGACGCAGACGAATAGACGCAGACAACATTAACACACGCCCCAAAGGAAGGGTTCGGGGACCGTAGCGTGACAGACGCCCCCACCAAGGGCACTACCCGTCCCGGGGTGCCAACAGGACTGAGTGCCCCGAACCCACGTCGATGGGCGGATCTGAAGTGCCCAGTCCTGCGTCTGGGAGATGACCGCCCTCGGCGGAGAGTCCGCCACGCACAGTCTAGAACACCCTCCCTGGGAAGACGGGGGAAAACACGTTAGACACATTTAACGGGACGTTCACAAACACACACACAGGTACACTTACACATAGTGGAACGAAAGGGAAAAACGGGTTAGGCACGCCTGGGAGATCCCCTGCGGTCTCCATCTCCTCCTCCTCTTCTCCTTGGTCCCACTCCATGGACTGCTCCGGGCTGCCACCCCGGGAGCAGTCCATCCTCTCTCCTCCGTAACGATCGGAGGATGGGACCGTCTCTGGTGTCCACCTCCCCTTTACAGTCCCAGCAGAACACTCAGAGGGAGGCGGACTGCCTTCCTCCTCCGACTCGAACTCCTCCACCTCCTCATCGTAGCCCACGGCGGGGAAGGAACGTTCTGACGGAAGGTAATCATCGTCTTCCTCCTCCTCCTCCTCACCGTAGCCCACGGCAGGTGCGTTCCACTCGAACGGAGGGTAATCGTCGTCCTCCTCCTCCTCTTCCTCGCCGTAGCCCACGGCAGGAGCGGAGCATTCGGACGGTGGGTAGTCCTCCTCGTTCCCCTCTCCCCCACCATAATCCACTGTGGGGGCGTAGCAAACGGAGGGAGGGTAATCCTCCTCCTCGCCGTAGTCCACGGTGGAAGCGGAACAAACCGAGGGAGCCTGATCGTCCTCTTCCTCCTCGCCCTCCGATTCCTCCCCCTCGAACTCGCTCTCAGGGGTCTTCTCTGTGGAGCAGAGTTCGAGGTAGCCGACCCTCAGGGGCGAGAGGTCTCTGGTGGGAGAGGGGTGTCGCTCCCTCCACATCCGCACCGCGGTCTGGCGGAAATACTCTGCCAGTTCCCCAGTGCTGGCCTCCCGAGCCCGGAGCAGCATGATGCTGCATAAAGGGTCCTGCTCCATAAGGTCGGGAGTTACAGTGGTCGCACGGTGTTGGGCAGGAGTATGTCGCCGCTTGCTGGGGCGCTGGCCCCTCTTTGGCCGGGTGGCGTAGCCTGGCATATTTGTGGTGTCTCAGACGGCTCGTCGTTCTGTGACGCTGGGCGGTGGCAGACGGACGAGACACAGAGTCCTTGTTGCGACAGACGTCACTTTTATTATTACGTATATAGCGCTTTGTTTAGCGCACAGAAAACAAGCACACACAACGTGCAGACTCCAACATTAGACAACGACGAGCACAAGACACTGCGCGAACGCACATTAAATAGACAGACCACATCAACCCCACGTGATGACGAGACGAGCCACAGGTGAGACGGATAATGACAAGACGCACCCACACCCACGGAGGTACACAGACGCAGACGAATAGACGCAGACAACATTAACACACGCCCCAAAGGAAGGGTTCGGGCACCGTAGCGTGACACTTATGATGAGATAAAATTTTTATTTGCCATTTGTGTAAAGACCACAGTCCAGACACATTGGAATTCTTGTGCAGAGCTCTCTCATCATCAACAGTTTAAAAACAATAAAACAACATAACCACCATAAAGATAAGCAAAGAGACAAACATACCAAAAGTTACAATACGAAAATACAATTGCTCCCTGACCAGCAGCGGAAAAAGAAAAAGAAAAATAGATATATCATAGTATATATAAACAATAACATTTCATTACACAGTTGCCCGTCATCAGCATATACAATAAATTTAGAATTAATTATTATACATTTTCAGTGGCTGTGTTTTGCCATCAGCCTAACTGTAGATGGGAAAAAACTGTTAAAAAAGCGAGTTCTGTGAGTTATAATACTGTCTGCCCTTCTGTGTCTTGTATGTTTGTGTGTGTATTGTATGTGCAAGTGCTTACGTCTGAGCAGAGAGTGAGCCGGATGGAATAAGTCTTTAATGATTCCCTCTCCTCATTTCTGACAGCGCTGCTCATACATAGAGTCCATAGAAGGAAGTTTTGTCCCTATAATCCTCTCTGCCATCTTTATAACTCTTTGCAGAGCCTTCCTCTCTGCCTGTGTGGTGTTACCATACCAGACAGTAATACCTGTGGTGAGGATGCTTATGATTTAGTACATGTTCTTCTGATTAGCAGAAGGAATATTATTTAGTGATTCTGTATGTATCGTGTGTAGTGACAGAAAGCTTGTGTACAACTGATACTTCAGTTTCTTCCACTAAAAACAGGAAAGCTCCTTATTACGAGGAATACACATATGAGACTACTCTGAATCTACTGTGCATTCTCCCCCCTCTGTTTCTCAGTGTGCCCAAATGTACTCTGAACATGTGATAACAACGGAATAAAGAGATCAGACTAAACCATTTGTTGATTAATGAATTTTGTTATGGTCAAATTTTTTTTTCGGGTTTATTTTGGTGTTTGGTTGTTTTGGAGTTATTTTGCAGGTCTCTCGGTCATTGGATGATGCTAGTGATTTCTGGCGTGATTTGTAACAGGCTGCGTGTGTTCGAACCGATGGTTTACCTTCGGGTCTCTTATGAGAGAATTCAATTAGCATTGTGTTGTGACGCTGGGACAGAAGCAGCAGGAGACAGAGGCTGAGGGTGACCTGTTTTATTCTCCATGGAAACTTAGGAACTCAGGCACCACGGCAGTAGAAACAGTAAAGCAAAAGAAATATAGAAGACAAGCGAGCAACGAAGACTAAGGCTGTATTTATTTATAAGCGGATTTATTTCTTTTTTTTTTTACTTATTCAGTTGTTGATATTGTTGATAATGTCATTATGGTGATGGTGAGAATGATAATGGCAATAATGGTAACGATTATTATTATTGTTCTTATTATTATGGTTATTATTATTATTGTTAGTATTAATTTTTAATTTTAATTTTATGATTGTTGTTATTGTTATTAAGTTGGCTTGTATTGTTAGTGTGGTTTGTCTTTTTGGACCCCAGGAAGAATAGCAGCTCTGAGATAGCAGCTAATGGGGATCCTAATAATAAAACTAATAAAACTAAAAACTAAGGCACACAGGTGAGTAATACTCTTCTCTCCCACGGAGCGAGACGGGGTAGCCAGGTGAATGCGCAGCACTGGACGGCGCGACCTGTGGGAATAAATACACCCCAGCTGATTAGAGACAGGTGCTAGTATTCTGGTGATTGGGAAGGTGGGAGTGATCGAGACTGCGAGGGTGTGCTGCGTGTAGTTGTGGGTGTGCGTGTGACCGAAGGTGTTTGGGCGCCCTCTGGTGGCCTCCGGGCCGGCCTACCGTGACATGTGTGAAGTAATGCTTATATGCTACCCATTTATTGAAGTTGTGTGTATAGTGCATAAAGAATATCATTGTGGATTTTGGGGTTTGTTTATTTTGGGTTATTGATTTAAAATTGTAAGGCTGGGCTGCCATATTCTTTTGGGGCATTTTCTCCTGTTTAGGTTATAGAGAGATAGGTAATGTTTATGTATTTTATGTTTGTTCTCTTATTTTATTGCTGTGTTGTCTGTAAGGTGTCCTTGAGTGTCAGAAAGGCGCCTATGAAATAAAATGTATTATTATTATTATTATTTTCATTTGTTTTCTTTTTATAAGGTTCATTAAGTTGAAACGGGGGATTATGGAATTTTGTTTGTTATGTTTGCCTTGGCCCAGCCTGAAGTTATTGATTTAAATTTATTGTTCATTATAGATGACAGATTATAGATATACACATATAAAACAAATAAATAAATGGCAAGCTGGGTTCATCTGGGTCGTAAAAATATGTATATCTCTAAGTCATATTCTTAGGCCCTGATAGTCAACCTGAACCAAAACGACTACCACAGCGTTCTACAGAGCCATGCAATATGTTCAGTTAAAGCTGCAAAAGGTTGCTACTTTGATGTACTTTGAGGAGTCAAACGTTTAGAATACATTTTGGTCTATAAATTGATTCCATTCGTTTTTAACTACAATTGCTTATTTGTGCTTTCATTATATAGTGCTGAGAGAAATTAAACTGAAAAGTTTCCAATTAAAAAATGGAAATATATAAAGAAGATTACTGGTAAGTAATTGTTTTATAATTCTGCACTATCAGAGTGAACTGTATCTGTCACGCTACGGGCGCCCCATAACAGCCACCCCCATCAAGTACCCATTCATGTATATCCATGTATCAACAGTGATTGTACACTATTTTGCACTAACATTTGATTGCACTGCATGTTAAGGGCCACCAGGTGGCCTCAGCGGGGCGGTAATTATTAGCTGTACACCTGCAGACTAAGGCTTTATTCATCCTCCAACAATATCAAACAGCAGAGATATTTCAGCTGTAGAACTTCATTCAATTCCATTGAAAGGAAGTGCTAAAATGGGAAGATACATTTTCACATCATCAGAGAGTAATGAGAGAGAGAGAGGATTGTTGCTGTAAGTAACGGTTGTGCCCTCCACACATGTATAGTTACGGTACCCGCTGTTTGCATATCTGTCTGTTGTCCTGTGTATAGTTGATGTGTTGCCATTCCCTCTTGTTAGCTGTCCTGTTTGTCTGCACCCTCCCCTTGTTATATTAGGATATTTAAACCATCATGTTTTGCCCTCTCACTGTCAGTCTTTGTATGTGTTTGTCATTGTCATGGTGTATTTGCATTTGCAGCTGTGTTTTTCTCTATGTCAGTAAATGTTCATCGTTTGCACCTCTCTCGGCTTCCCCTCCCCCACTAACCATGACAGATTCTTCTCTGCTGTTTATAATCATGCATCAAATTATTAATCTCAGCCAATCACGGGCATGACAATTACATGACACAGCACTTATTCAACCTCCAAACTGAGAATGCAGGAATGTTTTATCTCCAAATAATTATCAAACATCAAAGACTGGGTAAATACATCATTCTGTACAGATATTTTTTTAAGCGTTCTCATAATAAGTTTGTATGAAATCCCCCCCCCCCACTCTGAAACTCTTCACTGTCATAATCACATCTATCATGGGAATCAGTATCTAACACAATCTCTGTAAGTTAGACTAGGCTATTTATTAATAGACATGCACATTTGCATACCAACTTCAGCACAAGGAGCTGCTAACCACGATGTACAGAATCTTTCATGCACTGCAGTTAGTTATTCATGTCAGTGCCAGCATATTTAAAAATATCAAACTACACTGTTTTCAGCTCATATTTAAATGGACAGCAACCATTTTCTGTAGCTGCTTATAGAAATTCAACCCTTGTGTAAGAGCCATGTTTAAAAACATACTGTGTATTTGCTGTGGATTATTTGTTGAAAAGTTCCTGAGTTTGGCCACTAGCTGGATTGTTTTCTTTGAGTTAGAATGTGCAGTTTTGTTTTTTCTTCTCTTTTAGACGGTTGGGTGGAGGTGGACGGTTGGGTACAGTTTTCTGACGAACGATTAGTTAAGACCTCAAAAAATTGGTTAAACTAACATACTGAACTGTTAATGTTTTTATTGTTTGAGATCTAAGACATCAGTAAAGGACGTTTTAATGAAGAAAACCGAGTTTGAGGATTTATATCGCGTCAGGCTAATAGCTACACAGCCGCTTCGTTGGCGGCAAACAGATGGAGAAAGAGCTGCCACTACACCCTGTATGTGGCTGTGAGACCACTTAAAGGATGAGAAAGAGTTACTTTAAGGCATTAACATTTAAGACATACCTTTGCACTTTGCTAAAAGAGTAGAGTAGAGATTTATTGTCATTGTACATGATACAACAAAATTCTGATTGGTACCTCTTAGTGACATAAGTTTAAAAGAATAAAAACAGTGCAAGACAACATATAAACATAAAACATTTCACTAGTCTGTCGGGACAGATACTGATATTGGTTTGTATCAGCAACATGGTGTAGGTGAGGCAGTTGTGGCATGATGGTATAACAGTGTATTTACATTATGTATAGTATTAAAGTATTATAACTAAACTAAAAATATTAATAGCACCAATAAAAGTTTTGGGTGCAAAGTTGCTAATGAGAAATAGTGCAATAGTGCTGATATGAATAGTGTAGTGCAATAGGTCCTAAGGGTTTGGGTTTGTAGGGGGAGTGATGGATGTTACAGCTCTGGGAAAGAAGCTGTTCCTCAGCCTGTTAGTCCGGGTTTTTATTGTCCTATATCTTCGTCCTGAAGGTAGAGGAACAAAGAGATGGTGTCCTGGGTTGGTGTGATGTTCAATAATGTTGCTGGTTTATTTATGAAGGCGGCCAGCATACACAGAGTCCAGATCTGTGAGTGTACTCCCTATGATCCTCTGCGCTGTTCTGACCACCCGGGTCAGGTCCTTTCTCTCTTATACTGTACAGCTAGAATACCATACAGTCATGCAGAGACAAAGTACACTCTCAATTGTGCTGGTGTAAAAGTTCACAAGTAGTTGTGGGGTGAGTCCAGACTGCTTTAGTTTCCTCAGAAAGAAAAGTCTCTGATGAGCCTTCTTTATGAGGTGTGAGGTATTTCGTGTCCAGGTGAGATCAGCTGTGATGTGGAGTCCGAGGTATTTAATGTTTTGGTGGTGTTCAGAGCTAGGTTGTTGTCTGAGCACCACCGTGCCAGGTGCTGAATCTCCTCTCTCTACTGAGTTTCATTGTTGTTAGAGATGCAGCCTATCACTATGGTGTCGTCAGCGTATTTCACAAATGTGTTGGAGGCATGGATGGGGCTGCAGTCATGGGTGAAAAGTATGAAGAAGACTGGACTGAGCACACAGCCCTGCGGTGTACCAGTGTTTAAAATGATTTGGGACGATGTGTGGTCCCCTATTCTCACCACTTGTGGTCTGTTAGTGAAAAAGTCTTTGATCCATGAGCACAGTGAGGGGGACAGTCCTAGATTGTAGAGTTTGGCCACCAGCTTATGAGGGATTATTGTGTTGAACGCAGAGCTATAGTCGATGAATAACATCCTGACATATGTGTCAGGTTGCTCCAGGTGAGACAGGCCCGTGTGGAGTGCGATGGAGACGGCATCCTCTGTGGAACGATTCCCCCTGTAGGCAAACTGGTGTTTGTCCAAGCTGAGTGGAATACTGTCCCCAATATGTTTCAGGATGAGTCTCTCAAAGCATTTTGCGATCACAGGGGTCAGAGCAACTGGTGGGTAGTCATTGAGACAAGTTATTGCTGACTGTTTAGGCACAGGTACAATAACAGATGATTGAATGCAGATGGGGACTACAGCCTGCTGTAAGGAGATGTTAAAAATGTCCAGAAATACACCTGCTAATTGGTCCGCACATCATTTTACTGCTTTGCCTGAAACCTTGTCCGGCCCCGCAGCCTTGGAAGTATCTATCTTCCTCAGAGTGGATCTCACCTGATGGTGCTGGAGAGTGAGATATGGCTGCTGCTCTTCAGGTCTCGGGGGCTCGGCCAGTACTCCGCCTTCTTGTGTATCATAGCGTGCGAAGAACTGGTTCAAAGTGTCAGGTAGTGAGCGGGCTGCTGGTTGTTGCATTTGTAGTCTGCTATGTTTGTAATGCCTCTCCACATACTACGGGGATTGTTATTGTTGAATTGCTCCTCTATAAGCTGTTTGTATCTGTTTTTTGCCTCCTTTATGCCCTTCTTCAGGTCTCTTCTGGCACTGCTGTACGTCAGCATGTCACCCGGTCTATAGGCAGCGTCTCTGGCCCTAAGCAGACTGCACACTGTGTTGTCCAGCCATGACTTCTGATTTGGAAACACCTTGATGATCTTGGTTGGCAGGACAGAGTCTGTGCAGAACTGTATATAGGACAGGACAGAAGATGTGTACTGCTCTATGTCTGCACCTTCTCTGAACACTTCCCAGAACTGTATATAGAACAGGACAGAAGATGTGTACTGCTCTATGTCTGCACCTTCTCTGAACACTTCCCAGAACTGTAGGCCTATATAGGACAGGGCAGAAGATGTGTACTGCTCTATGTCTGCACCTTCTCTGAACACTTCCCAGAACTGTATATAGAACAGGACAGAAGATGTATACTGCTCTATGTCTGCACCTTCTCTGAACACTTCCCAGAACTGTATATAGAAAAGGACAGAAGATGTGTACTGCTCTATGTCTGCACCTTCTCTGAACACTTCCCAGAACTGTATATAGAACAGGACAGAAGATGTATACTGCTCTATGTCTGCACCTTCTCTGAACACTTCCCAGAACTGTATATAGAAAAGGACAGAAGATGTGTACTGCTCTATGTTTGCACCTTCTCTGAACACTTCCCAGAACTGTATATAGGACAGGACAGAAGATGTATACTGCTCTATGTCTGCACCTTCTCTGAACACTTCCCAGAACTGTATATAGGACAGGACAGAAGATGTGTACTGCTCTATGTCTGCACCTTCTCTGAACACTTCCCAGTCAGTGTTCTCGAAGCAGTCCTGAAGGATTGAGGTGGTTTCGTTGCTCCACACTTGCACAGTTTTTGCAACTGGTCTGGACCTACAAATAAGAGGTCTGTATGCCGGGATCAGTTTTATTGCTAGATGGTCGGACGCTCCAAGGTGTGGTGAGGCTGTGGCTTTATAAGCCCCCGCTATGTTAGTGTAGACCTGGTCCAGTGTGTTACTGCCCCTGGTCGGGAAATTAATGTTTTTGTGGAGTTTGGGCAGCACCTTTTTTATGTCCACATGATTAAAGTCCCCTGCCACAATCAGTGCTGTATCCAGTTGTGTATTTAGATGGTTGTTGATTGCTCTGTGTAACGCTTCTAGAGCTAGCTTAGCGTTAACCTGTGGTGGTATGTACACCGCTGTGATCAGAGTAGCAGAAAACTCCCTCGGCATATAAAATGGTCTGCACCTCACCATTAGATATTCCAAATGTGGTGAACAATGTGTATCGACAATGTCCACTGCAGTGCACCATTTATTGTGTACATACATGCACACACCCCCGCCTTTGTTCTTACCGGAGTCATCTGTTCTATCCGCTCGGTACACGGAGCGCTACGCTAGCTCAACCCTTCGACCTTCGGCTGCCTCTGTTCCTGCGTCACATAGACTTTGATGTATTGGTTAATGTCAATGTAAACTGAAGGACTGATTTGCAGTGCTTATTTTTTTATAACTTGTCATTAAAACATGTCTGCCCTCACCAAGAAACATAGTGTGGCACATAATGTAACAGTTTAATTGTCGGTTTTGACAGAATATATATATTTATATTTATATATATTTATATATATATATATATATATATATATATATATATATATATATATATATATATAGTGACGGGCAGGGGTGAGCAACTAAAAAGGAAGCGATCACACCAAGTCTCAGGGAAATAGGATGGTTTAATAGAAAGTGTGCAAACCAAAAACCCGTGCATTGTTCCAGATTAAGGAAATAATAACCACAATAATTGTATAGACGAACAAACGACCCGGCTCTTGGTCTCTGACGGGTTGGCCACCCCTGGTGTAGACACTCACAGACAAAACAGATGACCAATCACAACCCAGATAAAAAAGCAGCACAAGAACTGGAATGAACCAGTTTGCAGACTCAGTAACTACCACGATTTCATGTTACCCAGCACAGCCGCTTAAAAGGAATTAAAAATTCACTTGCACCAATAAAATGTACCTAAGATGAGCAAACCTACCTGGGAAACGGCATCAGATGTCAAAGGAAACATCGCACCACAGCAGTATATATCAAAGTTGTGTATTCAATGATCAGTCCACCATATTACAATGAAACAGCGGAATATGTTAATACTCAACTCACGCTTCTAACCAGCCATCAAACACCAGAAACGCAGATACCTGGTAAGTATTCAAATGCAATCCACCAAAGGACATAACTTCTTTTGTTGTCTGATCTCATCCCTCTTGTTCGGTGTTGTCTCATTTGTTAAATAAACCTCGTTTTAAAAATTAATGCTCTGTCTTGGTCGTGCCTTGTCCTCACTGTTACACTAATATTTGCAAACTGACTTTAGATATTAGAGGGTCGAGCATTCAGATTTCTAATTTAAATTAATTATGGCCTGTAGTTGTTAAGGCAAGTCTTTTGATCATTTTCAGAAACAGCCAAGTCATCAAGACATTTTAGGACTAGGAATTACATAAAGAACTCATGTATAACATTACCAACCATCAAGACGTTTGGGACTGAACAGGAATTACATAAAGAACTCATGTATAACATTACCAACCATCAAGACGTTTGGGACTGAACAGGAATTACATAAAGAACTCATGTATAACATTACCAACCATCAAGACGTTTGGGACTGAACAGGAATTACATAAAGAACTCATGTATAACATTACCAACCATCAAGACGTTTGGGACTGAACAGGAATTACATAAAGAACTCATGTTTATAAATGCACACCAAGATGGACTTTATTTATCCCTCACATCCTTTCCTTTTTTTCTGTCTCTCTTTAAATTGTTGTCATGGTGACCGGCGTCAGCCAGAGGAGGATGGGTTCCCCCCCTGAGTCTTGGTTCCTCTTAAGGTTTCTTCCTTATGCCCTTAGGGAGTTTTTCCTTGCCACTGTTGTCCTTGGCTTGCTCACTGGGGGCTTGGACTCTGACACTTGTAAAGCTGCTTTGTGACAACAACTGTTGTAAAAAGCGCTATATAAATATAATAAATTTGATTTGATTTGATTTGGTGACCTTAGATCAGAAAAAACTGTGGTATGTAAAACGTTTCCACATTTTTTCACATTGCGCCCACCAAGGTTTAGGTTTTGTATGATGGACCAACACAAAGTATCAATTAAATGTGAAGTGAAAATAAACAAAGTGTTAAAAATTGTTGATAAATAAAAATCTGAAAAGTGTGTATGAATACTTTTGCAAGGCACTGTATAAATATGTACAGGTACAGTGATTTCAGGAACACCAATTATTCAGATATGGTTTGGTAACTTCCTAATTTGGTGGCATTACAATAGGGACTTCCTATTCCTATTGAGTTCCACACCAGTAACTTTGTCTCAAATTATCCCAGGTACAAGCAAACCGGGACGGTCACATTTTGAGAGTCTGTTGTAGATTAACGATGTCTCAGGGTGTTGCTGCTGAGATGAGCTTTGATGAGAAGCTCAAGAGAGGAGAAAGAGTGGAAATGGTGGTGGATATTTATGAGAGTGCAGATGATGTTAAAGGTCATGACCTCAAAACACCAGTCACGGATACAAGCAAACCACAAACCAAACAAACAGGTATGTGGGGACTTTTCTTTGAGAGCTTCTTTATCTGATAACTCAGAAATTAGTTAACATACAGAACATATCCAAAATTATGTTTCAGTTAAATGATCATGTTGGCCTAATTAAACTAGCTGATGTTAAGGAAAAGTTAGAAATGGAATTAAAGAACACTGTGTTACAGCGGAAAAATGTAACCATGATTATGGATAATGAGTGCTAAGTCTAAAGCTACTGTGTTTGTACGAGGTTGTAAAAGTGTAAAGAGTGATTAAAGACAAAAAGACCTTGGTATAAAGATGGACAGATAAAAAAGACTAAACCATATTTGTGTGTTGATTCCTCACTATAGGAGGAGACACAGCAGGGAGCAGATGTTCCAGACTGACTGCAGTGTGTCTGGGGCTGCTGTGTGTTCTCCTGCTGACTGTCATCATAGTGATGTGGGTCACGTTCACTGCAGAGAGAGACCAGTTACACACCAGTAACTATAACCTGACTATGGAGAGAGACCAGTTACACACCAGTAACTATAACCTGACTATAGAGAGAGACCAACTACAGACCAGTAACAACAACCTGACTATAGTGAGAGACCAGTTACAGACCAGTTACACCAACCTGACTATGGAGAGAGACCAGCTACATATCAGAAACTATAACCTGACTATAGTGAGAGACCAGTTACAGACCAGTTACTCCAACATGACTATAGAGAGAAAACAGTTACAGACCAGATGCAACAACCTGACTGTTGAGAGAGACCAGTTACAGACCAGTTACAATAACTTGACTGTAGAGAGAGACCAGCTACAGACCAATTACACCAATTTGACTGTAGAGAGAGACCAGTTACTGATGGAGAGTGCTGTACTGCAGAAAGGACTTTCAGTACTGGGTAAGTGAATAAATATGAACTACAGCGATCCTGCACAAGGAAAATATCCTACAGCAGGTAAAATAAGTCTACACGTCACAATATTTGTTCAGCCTAAGCTATTTATTATTAGCTATTTATTATGTTATGAAAAAGTATTTTATACACTTGGTGTAAAATTAATGGTGTGTTATGTTCAGCTAAAGACTGTAAAGAAAGAAATTAGCCTAAAGAACATGAACAACCTGAACAAACTATAACGCTCCCTTTAACACTAGAAGCGCCGCGCCTCATTTACATACTTATACCTAGAAGCGCGGAGGGCCGGTCATCTGACCGATTTCACCACCTCCTACTAGCGCCGTGTTGTTTTCACCTACTTAAAGCGCGCCTCGGGCGGTCAAAAGACCGCTGAGTCTTTACACAGGGGAGCTGGTACTGACACATAATTAACGCTAGATGGCGTTTTGCACAAAAGGAAGAATGAGCCGCCCAAACAAAATATTCGTAATGGTGACATTTGCACGTAACGTCAATATGTTAACAAATTAATGTGACTAAACCTTTTAGAATCAGTGCCTTGTGACCTTGTTCTCAGTAGCTTTCCCATTGTCAGTTTTGTTTAGTTTCATATTGCATTTCCTGGTTTGTGCGAAAACGTAAATGCAAAATATAGTTTCAGTTTTGTTTCTTGGTTAGTGTAATAGTTTGCTTGGTTAGTGTAATAGTTTGCTTATTTGTCTGTGTGTTATTCTGTTGGCATATATGTCACTATATTATCATGTACGTTCGCCACACCACTAACCCACTGGCCCGCACCCCCACTGTGAAGCGTTCACGTCTTTTGTCTTGCTAATGAAACAGACTGCGCTGCAGCCTTCCACCCCCACATCCACAAAAAGCTTGTTCGATACTCAGAGTAGCAAAGTGAAGCCCGTAGACCGAGCTAAAGCAAGTTTGTTTGTATACTCAATGTTACGCCATTTCAAGTTTTAATGTCTAAAAGTTGTGTATGTTAGTGAATTGTAGGCTATGGTGAACATAACAAATCTACAAATAAATGTCTATAATGTTTTGTGTTAGACAAAGAACAAAAAGCATAAATAGGCAAAATAATTACAAAAATATCATTATAAAAGGTAGGCTATGTACCTTTGCGTAACAAAACGCAAAATTATTAAAATGATACGGATGGCTTCACGAATATAGTTGCCTCTGTCCTCTCTAATGTTCACTTTTTTATCTTGCCGTATTGTGTTGCCGTTTCAAATGAGGTGTTTGATCGGTGAATAGCCGATTTACATGTATCGTATATTGCATAAGTTTCGTTCCCCACCTCAAATTAAGTTCCATTTATGTAGTGAATTGTGAACTTGAGAATAAACCTCCGCCGCTGTGGTTAATGTTCATGCACTGTTTGAACAATATTTATTAATTACAGCCAGGTTTTGGAGGTTGTAGAACACAGCTACAGGCCAACAACGGGTGCATCCCGTCTCTCTTTAGCGTATATTGCATAAGTTTCGTTCACCACCTCAAATTAAGTTCCATTTATGTAGTGAATTGTGAACTTGAGAATAAACCTCCACCGCTGTGGTTAATGTTCATGCACTGTTTGAACAATATTTATTAATTACAGCCAGGTTTTGGAGGTTGTAGAACACAGCTACAGGCCAACAACGGGTGCAAACTATGTTGCTGTTCAAACGCCAAAACCGAGCTTTCAAGCAAACTGTGTTGCTGTTCGATCGCCCAAACCGAGCTTTCAAGCAAACTGTGTTGCTGTTCAAACGCCCAAACCGAGGAGTCACGCAAACTATGTTGCTGTTCAAACGCCAAAACCGAGCTTTCAAGCAAACTGTGTTGCTGTTCGATCGCCCAAGCAGAGTTTTCACTCAAACTGTGTAGCCGCGTCCCGACGAATTTATAGCTCACGTTGCCTCATGAATGCTATTGTGAATAAAGTGTTCATAACAGCACCGCCCATGCCATCATCTCAGTTTCGCTCGCAAAGGTATGCATTTACATACGTAACTTGCATTCTGCTTAATTCTTTTGTAATGCCAGTGTGTCAAAAGCAGCCATACATAATGTATGTATCTAACAGCTAGCCCTGGCGAAGAGGGATTATACCCGAGAGATCATTTCTTTGAGATATTGACTTGATAAGTAGGCTAATTACCATTCGCAGAATTCCTGCAAACTACTAAAGCATTTATTAGGCAAAGCAAGACGCTCTCACGGTTTGAAAACCATTGATGTAAACTTATATATAGTATATATTAAATAATATTAATAAATAAAGTATATATTTTAAGACTTTGGAAAGTGAAACACTTTCACTTTCGTTCAACGGACGAATTCCGTTTTGTCTTTACACAATAATCAGTTTGAACTTTGAATAATTTAGTTTTGAAAACTATTGATCTTTATTTAGTTATACTAAATATTAAATGACATACGAATCTTTGCGACACCCGCTGGCAGAAAAGAGAATCACAGTCTTGAAGTGTAGGCGACGACGACAATATTACAGAGATACGAGCGAAATCGATTGAAACTAGCATGTGCAGGGTTTCTTTTAACAATGTAAAAATACTAGTTTATTAAAAGGACAATTCTGGGAAAAGTCATGAAAGGAGGGTTCTGAAATTGGATCCAGTGCAAAGATATTATTATTTTTTGTGCTACTGCGGTCAAGTGACCGGTGCTCGGCGCTTCTAGGTATAATTAGGTCGACCAGAGGCGGCGCTTCTAGTAGACGTCACAGCGGTCAAATGACCGGAGCTTTGGCGCTTCTAGTGTTAAATGAATGTAGCATAATATGAACAAAGAAATGACAATGTAGTGGAACTTCAAGCCCTCATAACACTGATTTACTATGAATTAGTATATTTATGTATGTGTTTCTTTTTGTGAAAATGTAATGCACAAGGATGGAATTATTTCAACTCCAGTCTTTACTATATCTCTACTGAAGAGAAGACCTGGAGTGAGAGCAGACAGGACTGCAGAGAGAGAGGAGCAGACCTGGTGATCATAAACAGCAGAGAGGAACAGGTGAGAGAGGGAGATTCCTGTGAGGGAGAACAGTTATACTTCTAATGCCTTTTCTTATGTAGGAACTATGTTTGCAGGAGTTTATGTTTGAAATGGTGAACAACACTCATGCTTGGATCGGACTGACTGATATGAATACAGAGGGCATCTGGAAATGGGTGGATGGCTCCAGACCTCCAAACACTGGGTAAGAGAATCAGTGTAAAATAAGACACACACTCATTAAACTCTGATAAAATCAACCTATAAGCATTTGAATGTATTACTATTCTAATTTGTCAGAAGACAGTACATAGTTTATAAGCTCTGTGGTGGCTGCTGTAAATTTGTAAGAATTTGTATGACCCAATAAGAGAAAAATGACAGAGTTAAGCTGATGTTAGGGGGTGTGGTTAATATTGAAATAGTTACGCTGATGTTAGGGAGTGGGGTTAATATTGAAATAGTTAAGCTGATGTTAGGGGGTGTGGTTAACATTGAAATAGTTAACCTGATGTTAGGGGGTGTGGTTAATATTGAATTGGAATTTCATGTGACTTGGTTTGATAAGGATATAGTGGCTTCTCTCACCTTTACTAATTTTTAGAGATTTTTAGTAAATCTTCACTGGTTTGCAGAACTCAGTACAGAAGTCTGAGCTGAGAGATTTCAGAACAGTGATCAGACATTGAATCTGATTCTCTGAATTTCAGGTACTGGGCTCAGGGGGAGCCAAATGGTAAAGGTATTGAGCACTGTGGTGAGGTTGTCATATTCACATATTCAAAGGGCTGGAATGACTGGACATGCTCTAATAAAAACAAGTGGATCTGTGAGAAAAGTGTTACATAGCACTTCCTGGTAAAATCAAGCTTTGGAGTTTTTACAGTTCTTAATACTGTCCATTGTTTGAAGTTGTCTTTTGTGTCGTTCATAACTGTACAATCATTTTACAAAGTCAAAATTGTCATTGACAATATTAATGTGTGTTATGTTTATAAAGGTTGTTTGGTCCTGTTATTTTCTTTTATGTTGCTGTAGCACAGCTCTGATAAGGGAATGAATGTTTTTAGATTTTCATATTATCTTGGTGAGATTATGTATATTCATGGATTGGATGATTTTGTACTGTTTGTTTCCTGGCTTTGGATATTGATCCTGTTGTGTAAACTCTACACATCTACAATCTTTGTCACCTGGTACTGTTAAGAGAGGCATTTTTAGGAACTTTTATAACTTTAAATACATTTCTATTGATATAGTAGTGAATGTGTTATGAATATGTGCTCAATATTTTTATATATAATTTCCACATGTATATATTTATAGTCACTGTGTTGCTTTTTATAATCTATCTGCATTAAAAAGTATTAAATGCAGATTGTGACGGGTAGGGTGAGCGAAAATAAATGGAAGCGATCACGCCAAGTCTCAGGGAAATAGGATGGTTTAATATGTAAAGTGCGCAAACCAAAACCCGTGAACTGATCCGAATTAAGGATATAATAACCAGCAGTCAATTGGTACAAAGACAAGACATATATAGACGAACAAACGACCCTCAGGTGAGACGGATCGCGGGCTCCGCCCACCTGAGGGACGAACACAACGCCACACCCACAGGACAAGCTGCTGCTGTAGACGGGGGCGACCAGTAGGGGGCCGCCGTACCGTGACAGATCCCCCCTCCAAGCCGCACTCCCCTCCACCGGCTGTGCGGCCTACAGCAGCAGCACACAAAACAAAGGGGCAGGCAGGCAGGGACAAGGGACACACCCCCTGTAGTCCCGGAGCTGAAACACAAAACACAGGTTAGCTCACCTACCTGGGTGGGACCCTGGACCGACTGGGCCGTCAACAAGACAAAACCACGCCCCGGTCGGTCACAGGGCCCTCACGCCCTAACCGGCCTTAAGCCGCATAGCCCCACAGGTGCGAGGACGGCGGGCCACGGCTCCGTGTCCGTCCGGGGTGTATGTGTGCAGGTTACCTCCCTGGGGCGTGGCTAAGTCACCTCCTGGACCTACCTCCTCCCGGAGCTGGCCCCTGCCTTCTGCTAGGGGCCACCCCAGCCTCCTGGGGAGTCAGCCCCAGCCGGGGCCTGACTTTACGAGGTGGACTCCTCCACCAAACCCAGGAGCGCCAGAGACCGAGGCCCAGAGCACCCTTATCGCGGGCTGGGGAACAGCCCCCAAGGGCCTCCTGGTCACCCCGAGCAGGAGGGAGGATCTCCATCTTCAGCAGGAGCTCTTCAGACCAGAGCCCTATCGTCCCCAAACATCCGGGGGCCCCAGCCCTCTAGGGAGGGGCTCTTTCCGACCGGGCTCCGGTCACCCCACAACATAAGGGGGCTCCTGCCAGCTGGAGACCCCCACAAGGTCCAGGACTGCCACGATCCACCGCCAGGGAGAAGCACCTGCACATAAAACACAAAATGCACACACACCCACACACACCAACACAAAACACAGACGCGCACTGCCCTGATCCCCCTTACAATGGGGGAGGGGTCTCCGTCTTAGCAGGAGAGTTCCACCTGCTCAGGAGAACCCCCCACATTCCTGGTCAGGGCCTCCCTCAGGAGCGACGCCCTCCGTGCCACTCCCCGTGGCACGGGACCATCACTGGTCCACCCCCAACACACACTCAAGGGGGAGGAGCATGTGTGGAATTACATTCAACATAATCACGGGCACGCAAGAACAACACACACGCAAAGACTAGACAAAAACGGTGTACAGACGACGAACGGACGAGACCCACACATGCGCGCTCGGTTTAAACACATAACAGCGACGCGCCGCTCAGGTTCGCAGTCACTCCCCACATGAAACACAACACAACGGGGAGCGAGGCGACAGTGAGGAGCGGCTTCCGCGCTTTACACAAAACATTAAACATTCAACACCACGAGCACGCACACTGATCCAGACGCCCGTTCACACGTACACACTTTACACTCACACAACATGAAGAGTTTCCCGGGGAAGACGCCCCGGTCTTCGCCGTGCCACTCACAACACTAACGCACGGCGAAACTCTTCAGACAGACAAACAATGTACAGGAAGAGCTTTCCCAGGGCAGACTGCCCTGGTCCTCGCCGTGCTACACACATACACAAAACACATAAGCACGGCGAAGCTCTTCACACAAAACACCACGCAGACAAACACTTACCACGAGACATGACCACGAACGAAGGAGAAAGCAAAGGAGACTGGCGGCTTCCGAAGGGAGGCTGGTTATTCTGTGACGGGTAGGGTGAGCGAAAATAAATGGAAGCGATCACGCCAAGTCTCAGGGAAATAGGATGGTTTAATATGTAAAGTGCGCAAACCAAAACCCGTGAACTGATCCGAATTAAGGATATAATAACCAGCAGTCAACTGGTACAAAGACAAGACATATATAGACGAACAAACGACCCTCAGGTGAGACGGATCGCGGGCTCCGCCCACCTGAGGGACGAACACAACGCCACACCCACAGGACAAGCTGCTGCTGTAGACGGGGGCGACCAGTAGGGGGCCGCCGTACCGTGACACAGATGGCCAGATTTAAATTACTATCTAATGAAGGGGGCATTTCACTGTGTGTAATCTGTCTAGACACACTTGCCAGACTGACTATGAATCTGCATCTTGGTGCTGGATCAGTTTGACCTTATGAGCCAATTTGTATTTTCCTGAAACTTCAGGTGGTGCTATTGGTCTCAGGTCCACAGAACTCCAAAATAATCTGATTCAAGGAATTACTTATCAGCAAACTAGTGTAAATGGTAAAACATTGAGTCACTTTTATTGTCATTGCTCAGTATACGTACAAGTCAACAAAATTACTGACGGTGCTCAAGAGTACCTGCATGGCTGAGCTGGGATTGGAAATAACAACCTTCAGATTAACAGCCCAAAGTCAGATTAACTGTAATACTATTACTGGCTCCATGATACGAGGTACGGTGTCTTCCCCCATTGCTCCATGCATTCCCTCTGTGGGAGCTTTCTGTGGTAGAACATGTTCTCTGACTCTGTGTCTTCAGCTACACAGTCCCATACACAGTAAAGTATGTGTTTTCTGTTCTCACACCTTTCAATTATAGCCAGCATTGTCTTTTGGGGATTTGTGCTATAGTAGCAATTAAAATAAAACATAGCATATTTATACTGATTAATAATTACATGTGTAGATACCTGCACATGTAATTATTAATCAGTATAAAAATGCTATGTTTTATGTTTTATGAATAATAGTTATTTAGTTATTGTAATTTTTTTATATCTTGTACATTGTTTTATGATGTGTATGAACAATATGTATATTATTTAAGTGTTATTTTTAGCTTAATTGTTTTATATTGTATTGAAAACAGGTCTCTCTTGTAAATGAGACGCCAAGTCTCAATGGGACTACCTGTATAAATAAAGGTCTAATAAAAAAATAATAAAGTGGGATGGAACCAGACAAACTAGCCTTCAGTTTCCACTGTATTGAATCCACCGCAGTGTAGCGGAGACAGCCAAAGACATTGCAAAATCACAAAGTGGATTACTTTCACCTTGGAAGGCAAGAGACTAACCCATCCACAGCTCTTTAATTGTATGTAAACATAAACACTGGTCCTTCGCTCGGTAACAATCACCAAGGAATCCCTACTCCTAATGGCTCTCCTCTCCAAAAAGCTTAGGAAGTCTTAACTTATCTGATCGTCTGAGAGTAAAACAAAGACCTTTAACGTGCTCTGGCCAGGATCAACCCTTCTCAGGAGGGCACAGAGAACAGGAAAGGTCTACACTCATAAACCTAAATCACAGGCCTATCTGATTCTCCAACGTTTGACCCCATTTTATAACACCTTGAATTCTTGTGTTAAGACCCAGAACTAAAGGTGCAATATTTTAGAAATCCTTGTAACTCCAAATCTGAACTGTACACGGAATTCAGGAACCAGCTCGGCGGATGCAGTCTAGAGACACCAAACATGACTATCTTTCACCCAAGGAAAGGACAAGTATGCATGGAACCAATATCCAGCTTCCCAGCCTTCAGTCACCAGGACAGAGTACCTCTGAATTGAACATTATGTGATCTGTGGTTGATATAAAGAAACCAATCGTGATCTTTCATGCGTTCAGCATTAAGTAATGTTATCAGAATCTCTGTGGTTATATAATCACACCACATTGATGCATATCCATGTATTACTATAATTTCAGTAGTTAGATACACCTATCTTTGTAGCTTTGAATTGTATCATGAAGGCATGCATGCATATACATATTTTTGTGTGTTCTGCTGTTTAGATATGCATGCTCATTAAGTTCTGTGTGTTAAGGTCATAGAGACCTACATATTCTCATATCCATGTGCTACATTATTTGAGATCTCTCAATACACTTGTAGTCCAGTGTAATGTCTAATTAAGATTTATATATCTATCCGAGTATCAAAATGTAATGTGCTATAGTAGGCATATACATATATTAAGTTGTGTCACTTACCAAATGTAACCATGTTCATATGTGCTTTTGTGACCTCATATTTATACCTGTCTGTGCATTATGTGTCATTCAGTGTCCAGAAGTGGAAATTAAGAATGGCTCATGGTATAGGATGGTAGAGTCAAATTAATACTTATTTAGGCAGAGCATACAAATCAATTTATTTAGGAATCAGAGAATTCCAATTGTCTTGAAATTGTAATAGTCTGCTTTTATCTCCCATTAACTAAATCTCTGAGAGACGGGCAGGGTCACAAACCCCCCTTCTCTCCCTTCTCCCCTCTCTCTCCTTTCTCGGATTACCTCCTGTCCGGGCAGAGATTATGCATATTCAGGAATCAGAGTCCAATGATCACCAGAATAGCAACTCATGGGGAACTACAGTCACGCCCCTAAATGTTGCTTAAAAGGTGTCCCTCGAGAAGTGAAAAGAAGAGTTGGAGTGATGCCAAGAGACCGCAATTAAGTTCGAACTTTATCCAACTTCTAGAAGATCTTCGTTATAATTTATTTCTCGAGAAAGTGTTTTATTTAGTCTGTGTCGTCGTCAAACTTACTTTGTTTTCATTGTTTTAAAGTCAAGCTCATCTTCCTTTCTTAGTTAAATTCGAGTTATTTCTGTTTGGCCGATAGAAATTAACTTTAGTTTAACTTCGAAGTCATCTCATCAAGTGAACTGCTACCCTCCAACCACGACTGTGACGTCACCGCTAGGTCTTAGCGCTTCAAGCCGTCTTGAAAGACAGACTCAGCTGACCCAGCCACCTCAGGAGTGAACGAACATTGAACGCGCGTCGGTCGACACGCCTTCCTCCCCCCGGACACACGCACGGACGTGCCGGGCTACGTCACAGTAAGACCCAGATTTCACGTGCTGTTTTGGGGTTGCCAGTTCGTCTGTTAGCGACCAATTATATCTCTACCTCCCAGAGTTCGATCTAGCAATAGTTGTTACTATAGAAATCTATGCCCGGACCTTCTCTTCATACTATCCTACTCTCTTTCTAAAACATCTATAATCCATTTAAGTTCCATGACCGTCAATAATTGCTGATTATTTGCTGTTGTTGTTTAATGTTCTATTCTTTGTTGTTTACTATTATATATCTGGTTTGATTAGTAGATTCACGTATAGGTTTAGTTTCACTTTGAGCCAAATCATTCCACATGTTATCCTTTATATCAATTGTCATATTAACCATTTAATAAATGTTGATATTTGTTCATTAATCTGGTCACGGTGGTAAATAGCCTACATATTTTGATTGATGGTATTAGGTCACTGCGCGGAATCAGAACTTAACCCTTTGTTAATGAGACTGATTAAACCATATTCCACCTATCTCCGTTATCACAATACTGGTTCCTGAGCAATCAGGATGGTGCCCCGTTCATAATCCATAAACTAACATATGTATCCGCTACAGCAGAACCCAAATGGATAGATGTTCTATAAAGTGAAAAATCACCCCACAGGTTAACAGAAATCTTGTTTATTTTTGCTACCATTTGTGCCTTTTACTTGTGCAGTTTTTAAATATTTTGTTTTAAATACATTCAGAAACATGCTTGAGTTTTCCAGTACAACAAATATATCCAGCATGTCTAAATGTACCATTTTAATAAATGTTTTACCAGTCAAGAGCCTGGAAACTCCATACACCTGATTCTGTATCAATGGACTGTTATTTTGGGTTTGTTCTTGAACATGTAGTTGGTGAGACCCAAGAATAACAACCAGTGTGGTAGGCCACACTCCACTAGAGGGAGGCAGAGAGCTGCACCTTAGTGGCAACCAGCATCACCAGTGCCTGGGCCTAATTTAATGAAAGTGCTTCAGCTTTTCTTCAAAAATTAAGAACAAGTATTTTTTTTAGCCATAATTAAACTATAGGAACTAAAGGAAGGGAGCACCAGCGATCCAAAATGTATAAATCTTAGGACATAACGCATTGCTATGGGAGATGGTACCTTCTGTTGATTGACATTTATCACACAACGGTGATACATCTGGAACAACGCAGGCTATGGAGTATTGTGAACTGTATTAAACAGTGCTGAGCATTAACAGAGCAAGAGAGTACTTGGGCAGTCATGGCCTGGCGGTTAGGGAACTGGTCTTGTGACCGGAGGGTCGTGGGTTCGATTCCCAGACAGGCCATGACTGAGGTGCCCTTGAGCAAGGCACCTAACCCCAACTGCTCCCCGGGCGCCGGGCTAGGGCTGCCCACCGCTCTGGGTACGTTTGATCCACAGCCCCCTAGTAATCACTAGTGTGTGTGTGTGTGTGTGTGTGTGTGTGTGTGTGTTCTGACTGCACAGATGGGTTAAAAGTGGAGGACAAATTTCGATTGGGGTGTAAAAATCACAATTGACAAAATATGGCACATTTCATTTCATTACTTGTTTAAGGCTTTCCAGACATCTTCAGAAAGTTTGACATCTTCTTTTTCCCAAGCATTTCTAATTAATTCCAGTCTTAAAACTCTGAAATGAATTATGTAATATGTAAATAATATAAAATGTGGAATAATAAACATCACTTAATTCTTGAAGTGCATTGATTGATAAGAATTAATAAGACAATAATAAGATAGAAAGGTACATATTAACTATCTAATAGAGGTATTTAAGTATACACACACTGCAGACTCAGCAAAAAAATGTTTTCTCACAGATCCAAATAAAATTGCGAGTGCAAGGATAATCAGCCCAGTTCCATGTAGTATTGGGCCCAAAGTCATAAACAACACAGTCCTCATCCCCAACGAGACTATTGGGTTCCCCACTGCTCCAGTACCTGAAACAGAGAATCAGAGGTTCCAGTATGTTCCTGACAATATTGAAGATAAACTACTAGTATCTTCACCATTAAAAAGGTCAGTTCAGTTTTCTCTTACCCAGTGGTCAGTGCTGTACCGTCCACCCATTTCCACACCCCCTCTGAGTCTGTGTCAGTCAGACCAATCCAAGCTTGACTGCTGCCTAAATGTTGACTTAAGAACTCCTGTCATTTTTAACATAAAATAAATTAAAATCTGGTAATCAAACACGCTCTCTCTCTCTCTCTCTCTCTCTTTCTCTCTCACCTGTTCCTCTCTGCTGTTTATGATCACCAGGTCTGCTCCTCTCTCTCTGCAGTCCTGTCTGCTCTCATTCCAGTTCTTCCTCCCAGTAAAGACGTAGTACATACTGGAGTTGAAGTATCTCCAGCCTTGTCTACTTGCCTCTTCTTTTGATTCTATTTCCAGAAAATTATATAATGAATGACTTTGTAAACAAGAACTCAGGACATTTCTTCAAGAAAGGTAAAAACATTTGTATTAAAAAGTCTTAAATTATCAACAGTCCAATCCACTACACTTTCCAGAATTCCATTCATAGCTTGGAACACTAAACCAACCATCAAATATTTACTCACTCATCTTCACCAGAATCCTCATTCATTTATTGTTGTATATATGTCTTCTTATACTTGTCTATTCATCTTCTGGCAAAGTTCTGTCACTGTTTCTTCTGCTAAGTGTGTACTGTGCTGTTTATTCCGCATTAATGTGTTGTGAGTCTGCTGTGAATTCAGACTTTTGCCTAGCAATATTGGATTTAGATTATTATTATTATTATCATCATCATCATCATCATCATAACATTTTTGCCTTGTCATTCATGCCTTTCTGTTTTTTGTTTTTTGTTTTTTTTTGTTTGGTGTTTTTTTACTGCCTTTACTCTCTGATTATTGGATTCTCCCTCTGACACATTATTTTTGGTTTGATAATAAATTGCCATGAGAATTTTTCCTGTTCTTCCATGTAACTCTGTCATTAATGCAAATTAATATTTTTACAATACATTGATTATTACAGTGAATATTACAATGAAGTGTAGCAATAGGGTTTTTTCTTTGTTTTTAATGGAAAGTTCAGTTAGATCTTCCAGTCTGTTGCACCTCCAGTGGTGCCCAAATGAATAAAAAAATGTTTCATCATGGTGATGATAATCACATCAACACCCCTTCTGTCTCTATATGTACACATACAGGAAGAGCAGCACAGAGCTTCACCTCCAATATTACTGTGTTGAATTGCATGTCTTGTTGTATTACAGTCTTAAGCACTCAGCAAAATTGTGTATAATGCTGTTCATAATGGTAGCAAATGCTTAGAATGTGTCACCATGGCAGCAAACATCTGCTTTTCTCTTTAACTGGTCTCTCTCTGCAGTCAGGCTGTTGTATGTGGTCTGTAGCTTGACCCACAACACTATGATGACAGTCAGCAGGAGAACACACAGCAGACACAGACACACTGCAGTCAGTCTGTAGCATCTGCTCCTTGGACTGTTGGTTTCTGAAGATACATCATATTTTAGACAATTAAATAAATACATTGCACATGTTGAACTAATATAACACTAGTTCAGACCACAAACAGTGTGTATATGTGTGGGACCTACAGAACCTAATATAACACTATACTAGTTCAGACCACAAACAGTGTGTATATGTGTGGAACCTACAGAACCTAATATAACACTACACTAGTTCAGACCACAAACAGTGTGTATATGTGTGGGACCTACAGAACCTAATATAACACTATACTAGTTTAGACCACAAACAGTGTGTATATGTGTGGGACCTACAGAACCTAATATAACACTATACTAGTTCAGAAGGTTGACAGGTCAACCGCCATCACTGTTGGGGGCCCTGAACAAAATCCCTTAATCCTCAATTGCTGAAATTGTATTCAGTCATATTTGTAAGGGTTTTGTATAAAAGTACCTATTAACATGTATACTATATAAGATGTCCTTAAACTGCACTGATGTTAGATAGATTATATAGACTCAACTTTCAGTGTTGTAAAAAGTATTAGAGACCCATACTTGAGTAAAAGTACAAGTACTCTATAAAAAAATTGACTTGAGTAGAAGCACTGAGGAGAGCGATATTTAATAAAGGGAATACCACAATCAGGGTCGAATAAGAAGGCGGAGGTCAGATCAGTGAGGGAGTCCGAACACGAAACACGGAGAGACATGACAGAACGAATACTGAGAAACCAAAACACGGGTAGAACGCAGAGCAACTGAAACAAACAGATAACACAGGGCGACTGGGCAGCGATAACAAGACATACTCACAGAACCAGGATAACACAGACATGAACATAGAAACACACTGCATGGATTCAGGAACGCGATCAACATGAAAGCACAAAACCACCGATAACCAGACTGGGGGAATACAGGGACTATATGAACATAAAACAAACAAGACACAGGTGAGGACGATCATAACGAGGCGTGGCAGACAGACAGAAACCAGGGCAACAGACAAGCAAGGCGGGGCTAACGGCAAGGAACAACAGAGACACGAGGAACAGAGACACTGGAGTGACAGCGAGGAGAAGGGGGCGTAGCCCTACGTGACAGCAAGTAGTTTATTCTAAAATGTATTACCCAAGTACTGAAAGTAAAAAGTACAAGTATTGTGTTTTGAATTAAAGAAAGCCGTCAAAGTTTGATTATCAATTGTTTTTATATATCACTTACAAATCAAAGATGTCAAAGAATACAAATACAAGTGTTCTGTATGTACAAACAAGTAGCAACTTTAAAAACTGGGCTTAACACTTCATACACAAAAACAGATAGCCTATGTTCCGCTACCTTGTAGGTTTGATGCAGAAGTACAAGTTTGTCTTAATTTAGCTGAGAAAACGAGGTGTATTTTGGACGTAAAATCCATCCTTCGGATTCTAAGGGTGAGCCTACTGCCCTGCGTTTACCCTCAATAAATGCCCTTACCCTATAAGAACACTACACTATAAAAATGGGCACATGATTAGTCAGCATGAAAAGAGACACAGATTACTGTTGCTAAAAACACAATTTGGCATGACATCACCTTAATGATTGCCAGCTAATGTTAATTGAATACTGCAGCACGTAATGAACATAATTAGGTTAGTTAGCTAAGATATCTAACCTAACTAGCACTTACTGACAGCTGAAGGTGCTGAAAAATACTGAAAACGGACCTTCAAAGTGCCGTACAAGTGCATGAATTCCACCTTGTAACTTCGCATGCACAAAAATCGAGGAGTGCACGACCTCGCAACACGACCGCGCACGTGCCCAACGCGCATGGGCGGAGCCACTGCGATTGCATCATTTTTGCCACGCAGACCCTTGCGTCAGTCACAATGTGTCAAGTGAACCTAGATTACGAAGCTCAAGTGTTCAGTGAAGGCAGCAGCAGAGTAAACGAGACGCGACCGGAGCATGCACAGTTTTCTCATTAGACAGTCTGATCGCTTGACCTGGTGACAGCGCCAGCTAACATGTTTATAATTGTAACGAGTAACTATACAGCACGTAAAGAATGTATCGGAGTAAAAGTATTAAACTGATGGAAAATATGTAGTGAAGTAAAAGTGGAAGTAGGAGAAAAAAATAATACTCCAGTAAAGTACAGATACAGCATTTTAGTACAGTAGTGAAGTAGTTCTACTTTGTTACTGTACAACTCTGTCAACTTTATTGTACAACTATAATATTCTCTTTGTATTATACAGAGATTCACCTCCAATATTACTGTGTTTAATTACATGTAGAGAAAAGCAAATGAAGAACTTTGGGGCCATTGACACATTTTAGGCACTTGATTATTCCTGGAGTTTTTATTAGTTGTTGTGAGTAAGTGAATATCAGTGTGAAAATCACAATTGACAACTCATAATAATTACTCAATGGAATGTAACACGCTACTTTAGTTTAATTTAGTGTGCTAGAACAAGAGGTGAATAAACACGCTGCCTGTATCTCTGTGTTCTCTCGTTCCTTTTGCCTACATGAACACATAAATCAAGACAAAACATAAGGCGGCATGTAGCATGGATGAGTCTGGCGATGTGTCCTTCGGTGGAGTACACTTGAATATTTAGCAGGTATCGACATGTCTGGTGTTCGATGGCCACACCAGCTTTTTACCGTAATGTGCTCTGTTGTTTTATAGTTTGGTGGGCTCATGCTTATGGTGGTAGGTGAGGTTCGAAATTATGGGGTATATCTCGATGATGTGGTGGTCTTTTCGACAACATGGGAGGAGCATTTGGAGGCATTAGCCACTATTTTGAAAGTTTATGAGTCGCATCTTTAGTTTAAAATTTGGAAAAATGCGAGTTTGGTTGTAGTGAGGTTGTATATTTGGGGAAACTAGTGTTATACATATTAGTGTTGTTATATATTAATGGGAAAGTCCGTCCCCTTGATGCCAAGGTTCAAGCTATGGTTAATTTCCCTGTTCCTCAGGATAAACGGCAGCTACGGCGATTTCTGGGTATGGCCGGGTGTTATAATTGTTTTTGCTGAAACCTCTCCTCGATTGTAGTTCCTCTTACCTATGCTTGGGAAAACGGCTGTATTTACATGGTCACTGGAATGCCAGCGAGCATTCGATCTGATAAAAACCTTGTTGTGTAGCACACCTGTTCTTGCAACTCCAGATCACCTACGACCATTCAAACTAGAAGTAGATGCAAGTAACACGGGCGCTGGTGCTGTTCTAATGCAAGAGGACAATCAGGGTTTGGATCATCCGATTTGTTATTATTCCAAGTTTTTGAAGCACCAACTAGCCTACAGCACTGTGGAGAAGGAGGCCTTGGCACTGCTCCTCGCTTTGCAACATTTCGAGGTTTATGTGGGTGGAAGTACCTGTGATTGTTTTTACAGACCGTAACCCCCTGACGTTTTTAAACACCATGGCGAATAAGAATCATCGCTTGATGAGGTGGTCTTTAAAAGTACAAGGGTTTAATCTTGTTATTAGACACAAGAAAGGTACAGATAATGTGGTTGCTGATGCTCTGTCCCAAGGCTGATATTTCTGCAGTTTTTTTGTATGGTTTGTGGTTCCTTTATTGTGTTTTATGGGAGGGGGTGTTATGTCATGAGTTGTGTGGAGTGTTGTAACGATCTCTTACAGGAGCACCAGTGTGTGATTATGGCGTCACATGCTCCTGGGCGGTGTCGGACTCAAGTTCACGGCTACAAAAGGCTCCCTGGAGTGTGGACGGAGGAGAGAGTGGCAGGCTCTCCTCGTTTGTTCTCCCATTTGGGAGATTTTGTTGTGTATCAGCCATCCATTAGAAAGCATTGTTAAACTGCTCTGCTCCTGGGTGTGGTGATTGTTTCTTTTTGCTTGGTTGTATGTGGGTTCATTAGTATTTTGATTATCATGGATTTGTAGTTAAAATTATAATTTAACACTATAGTATACCAGGTGCTGGTTATCACCTGGTAGGGTAGGCTGCTGATTATTTTGTCGTTTTGGTTTTCTTTTCCTTTTTCAGCATGGGCCTACCTGTCACGGTGAGGGGGCCGGGTCGCCACCGGAGGGCACATGTCCCGGCCAGCAGCCGATCCCAGCACACACCCCCGAGCACGCAACCACTCCCACCATCAATTTCCCCCGAGTACTAACACCTTTATGTTACACAATTGTGTTTCTCTTTTTTAAGCCCGCAGGTCGTTCGGTCCAGTGCTGCACATTGCCTCTGGAAGCCACACTGGACCTCTCGAGCTCTGTACTACAAGCTGCCTAAACCTATTATTTTCACTTGAATGCCTGTTTTCGTTGTCTGTTTTCATTTTCGTTGTCATGGAGAATAAACTCCCTTCACTTCAACCTGCGTCTCAGGCTGCCTCTATCTCCCACCCCGTCGTCACACTACCGGTGTTATGCATGTACCATCATGCATTTATATTGATTTAAATATATATATATATTTTGAAACTGCTAAGTTGTTGTTGGTTTCTTCTTATTAATCCACTTATCAGGGTAATTTTTTTCTTGTTATCCGTCTGACCTAGACCGGGCGGTAACACATGGGATTTGGTTAAGGTTGAGCAGGTTTTTATTTTATTTTTGTTGTGGTTTAGGTGTGATTTGTTTTCCTTAATTTTGTGCGTGCCAAGTTGCTTTTGGACAGTTATCTTTAGTGTCTGTTCATGTGAGGCAGAAGTGTCCATCCCTCTTATTGATCTTGCCCTCCATCCCTGTTATTTTACAATTGTTTTGTGTTTGTGAGCAGGGCAGGAACCGTACAGAGGTAGATGTTCCCCAGTGGTAGAATCTTTTGCACTGGATTGGTAGCCTAGAGCAGTGTGTGAGATGTGTGGTTTGATCACGGTGGGTGTGTGTAGTGCAGGAAATATTTGATCCCCTAACTTTCCCCTGTTGGTTAACCCCCCATCCCTATTTATTCTTCTTATTAGTTAATTGTTGTGGGTCAGTGAATATCAGTGTTTTTATATTATTAATAATATTGAAACTACATCTCTGGTCCAAGTGGTGTTGAACCTGGGTGCCTTCCTTTAGTTTTCTTCTGGTTTGTTCTCTGCGTTGGGGTCTCTTTGGCCAGTTCAAGTTCCTGGGGGTGCAATTCCCCTAGGTGGCGTAGTCGTGCAATTAGCTATTTCTCTTTTCCATCCACCACAGTAGCTTTTGGGTCATGTAGTGATATAGTGAAATAACTACCGCATTTTCTGGACTATAGAGCGCACCTCAATAAAAGCCTACCTACAAAGTTTTTTTTTTTTTTATTGAAAATATTGTATAAGCAGCACCGGGCTATAAGCCGCATATATCTACTGAACTGAATACAGTGAGTCCTCATTTAACGACGGGTCTGGTTAACGATGGAACGGAGTTACGACTTTTTTTTATTTTGCGCGGTGCACGGAGGAGCAGTGGCATCACAGTGGAGTGTTGTGGAATGTTGTGGAGTGTGGTAGAGTGTTTTGTATAATAAGCTGAGGCAGCGCAGCCTCCACCGCAGCCCATCTCGTCAACGCAATCGCTCTCTCACGCTGTACGCACGCACGATTGTGTTGTGTTGAATTCCGACTTCCCTTGTTTATCCGCGCATAAAGACATTACAGATTATATTGTCGATTTATGTTTCTATGCATAAATAAGAGCTACAATTTAATTATCCATAACAGCAAATGGCACGGCATTATCTATGTCCAAAGACACACTGGCTCAAGGGTGTTAATTATTTTAAATAAAATACACACTGGCTATATCGAAGTTCACCTCTGACCACATGACTTCGCATTATTACAGCAGTATTATGTCTAAATATCTATTATGTCTAAATATCTTTTCCCAGCCCCTGAGCTGTTTCCCTATGGTCTCTTCAGAAGCAGTACAGAACATCATCAAGAATATGAAATCCACCACTTGTGCCCTAGACCCACTTCCAACATCACTGGTAAAAACCCATATCACTGTCCTATCCCCCCTGATCACCGCTGTCATTAATCACTCTCTCCAATCTGGCAATGTCCCCTCCATCTTGAAGACAGCCATTATCAGACCACTTCTCAAAAAACCCACCCCTGACCCAGAGATCCTCTCAAACTACAGGCCCATTTCCAATCTCCCCTTCATATCAAAAGTACTTGAAAAAGTAGTGGGTACTCATCTCCAGAACCATCTAACACACAACAACCTCTATGAAAAATTTCAGTCTGGTTTCCGCCCTGCTCACAGCACAGAGACTGCCCTTGTAAGAGTCACAAATGACCTCCTGATGTCCTCAGACTCTGGTTCCCCCTCCCTTTTCATTCTCCTGGACCTATCTGCTGCATTTGACACTGTCGACCATGACATCTTACTAAACCGGCTCCACTTCACCATTGGACTCACTGACACCGCCCTTAGTTGGTTCAGATCTTATCTCACAAACCGGACAGAATACATTTCCTTGGATCACTCCACATCAAACCCACACCCAGTCACTTGTGGTGTTCCCCAGGGGTCAGTTCTTGGCCCCATCCTCTTTATCCTTTACCTCACTCCCCTTGGTCAACTCATCAGCCGTCATGGTCTATCATTCCACTGTTATGTCGATGACACGCAGCTCTACATCAACACCAGAGCTGCAGCCCCTCCCTCTCCATTGCCATCACCTCCGTCGCAACTTACCACTTGTCTGGAGGAGATAAAGGCATGGAGGGGGCACAACTTCCTACAACTCAACAACTCTAAGACCGAAGTTATTCTAGTCGGCACTCCTCATCAGATCAAATCATCATCAATAACCAGCATCACCTTCTCTGGCTCCAATATTACTCTTTCTTCAGTAGTCACAAACCTTGGCATAAAAATGGATCCCCAACTCACTTACGAATCCCACATCAACCATCTCTGTAAGACATCTTTCTATCACCTGCGAAACATCTCCAAACTTCGCCCCACTCTCTCTCTCTCTCAGATGCTGAAAAGCTTGTCCATGTGTTCATCTCCTCCAGACTGGACTACTGCAATTCACTTCTCATAGGGATCCCTAGCAAAAGCCTGCAGAGGCTCCAATACATCCAGAACTCTGCAGCTAGGATCCTGATGAGAGTACGCAAACAGGAACACATCACCCCCATCCTCCACTCACTCCACTGGCTTCCTGTCTCCACCAGGATTGAATACAAGGTTTCCCTCCTCACCTTTCAATGCATCCATGGACATGCTCCCCCTTATCTCAAAGAACTTCTCATCCCACAAAAGTCAACCCGCTCCTCCCACTCCACTCATCTAAACCTCCTCCATCTACCCAGAACCAGACTGAGGACCATGGGAGATAGGGCTTTCTCTGCTGTTGCCCCACGCTTGTGGAATGCCCTCCCCGACCCCCTGAGGGCACCACAATCCATTGACTCTTTTAAAAGGGGTCTAAAGACGTTTCTTTTTAGCAGAACATATGGTTCACCCCTTTTTAAAAAATATATACATGTATATATGTGTATATATATGTATATACACTCATAAACTTTTAAAACTACTTATTTTTATTACTAATGACATATTTGTTTCTCCCCTTTTCTAACCTGTAGCCCTTTGAGATCATGTGATGTAAAGGACAATATAAATAAAATGTATTATTATTATTATTATTACTTCACCTTAGGCAACATGGTAGCTTGGTGGTTAGCACGTTTGCCTCTCAGCACTGGGGTCTTGGGTTCAAGTCCCTATCTGTTTCCATGTTCTCTCTGTGTCTGTGTGGGCTTCCTCCAGGATCTCCGGTTTCCTCCCACAGTCCCAAAACATGGAGGTTAGGTAAATTGGCAGTCCCTGACACATTCTCCCTGAGTGTGTGTCTGTGTCTCTCTGTTCAATAAAAAGTAGTGTCTGAGTGTATGTGTGTGTGTGTGCCCAGTGGTGGATGGTGCTCTGTCACTAGGGTCTGTCCTCTCTCCCCTTCCTGCACCCCATTCAGTCCCCCAGGGGGCTGTGAATCCCGGTAGAGAGTACGCTGTGCGCAATTGGCTGCTGCTTCCCGCCGGTGTGTGTGTGATTGGTTGTCTGTGACTTGTACCTGTGTTAAATTGTAAAGCACCTTGGGTATTCTGAAAGGTGCTATATAAATTGAAAATTCATTCAACATAAGCCGCATGGTTCAAATTGTGGGGAAAAATGTAGTGGCTTATAGTATGGAAAATACAGTAAATTTTTTCAGAGAATCGGCCTTGGCTGAAGTCCCCAGTGCTTCACTTTTTATACACTATTATCACAAGTACATGACCGAATGCAGATTGAACATCATATAAGCCTTTAACCAATGCCCACCCTGTTAGAACAGACACTGATGTTTTGTTAAATGCCTATCAGTGATTCAGTATAATATGTGATTATGTGTAATACAGTAACTGGGCAGTGGAAAATCCCCACATAAATTTGCTCTTACCTCTATACTGAGGATCTGCTATATGGACCTTCTCAGTGTTCTGGAGATGAAAATGTTTGTTTTGAATGTGTGTGGGTTTCTCTGAGTCTAATTCACTAGAGCACTCTGACACATCTGATCGAATGTTTCCATATTTTTGTGATTCACATAAATATCTTCATATGAATTGTCTGAATCTAATTTGCTATCTGAAGTTATTGCTGAATTTTCATTAATATCCTCCATAACCTCCATTCTGCTATGATATTGTTAGTCTTAATTTGTGTTGAATAATGTGAGTAAACAACACTCTTCAGCTCTAAATGATTATGTGGGTGATATTTCGACTTTATGCCACTGACAGGAGGAAGTGACAGGGGAAACTTTGCTGTGGTGTCTGTCACCTAGAAGGAAAGAAAGAAAGAAAGAAAGAAAGAAAGAAAGAAAGAAAGATAGATAGATAGATAGATAGATAGATAGATAGATAGATAGATAGATAGATAGATAGATAGATAGATAGATAGACAGGATTTGTATTTATATAAGCTGCTCTATCTACAGAAAATGGTTGCTGTCTGTTTAAAGATAAACTGAAAACACAGTGTACTTAGACATTTCAAATACTGTGCTGGCATTTAAATTAATAAATAATAGAAGTGCAGAACTGCTGGAAATATTCTGTACGTTGTGGTCAACAGTTCCTTATGCTGAAGTTGGTATGCAAATGTGCACGTCTATTAATAAATAGCCTAGTCTAACTTACAGAGATTGTGTTAGATACTGATTCCCACAATAGATGTGATTGTGACAAAAATAGTGTGTAAAAAAAAATGTACAAACTTCTTTTGAGAACGTTTTTATTTAAATATTTGTATAGAATATTTTTGAGGTATGAGGTATTTACCCAATATTTGATGTTTCATAGTTAATTATGGTTTTGTAATTATTTGATGATGATTGGCTGAGATTAAAAATGTGATGCGAATGTGATTATAAACAGCAGAGACGAATAAATTATCACCATCTGTCATGGTGAGCGGGGGAGGGGAAGCCGAGAGAGGTGCAAATGATGAACATTTACTGACGTAGAGACAAACACAGCTGCAAATTCAAATACACCATGACAATGACAAACACATACAAAGACCGACAGTGAGAGGGCAAAACATGATGGTTTAAATACCCTAATATAACAACGGGAGGGTGCAGACAAACAGTACAGCTAACAAGAGGGAATGGCAACATATCAACTATACACAGGACAAATAAACAGATATGCACATAGACGTGCAGAACTGCTGGAAAAATTCTGTACGTTGTGGTCAACAGTTCCTTGTGCTCATGTTGGTATGCAAATGTGCACGTCTATTAATAAATAGCCTAGTCTAACATACAGAGATTGTGTTAGATACTGATTCCCACGATAGATGTGATGTGATTGAGTTTCAGAGTGGGGGGTTTCATGTACAAAATTATTTTGAGAATGTTGTACAGAATGAGTTATGATGTATTTACCCAGTATTTGATAGTTAATTACGGTTTTGTAATAATTTGGTGAAGATTGGCGCTGATTAAAAATGTGATGCATCTCTCTCTCTCTCATTGCTCTCTGAAGGCATGAAAAGTTATGTTCCCATTTCAGCTCAGTAGCTCATTTCATTAGACATCCATGAAGTACTACAGCTGAAATACCTCTGCTGTGTAATGTTGGAGGATGAATAAAGTATGGAGTCGTGTCTACCCCGCTGAGGCCACCTGGTGTCCCATGGAGGGCAGTGCAATCAGCTGTCAGTGCAATACCAGTTATAGTGTGCGGTCACTGTTAATGCATTCGTGTACATGCACAGGTATTTGACACACCTTGGACCCTCCATAACTTAATGTGTATGTAATAATGTTTTGGTGAGAGATCCTCTAATGCAACGGTGAGATGGAAGAGATCCTAAAATCAAGATCCTTAAAAATCAAGAAGTCTGTTGCTGCTACAGCTCTGTTCTGCTCCTTAACTGACTTGAGTATATTATTCAGTTCATTGTGCACCTTGGACTCTGTCCTGTGTTGTCAGCATCACCATCTGTTTGGACAGTCATGGTGGTAAATGAACCAGTCTTGTGACCGGAGGGTCATGGGTTAAATTTTGAAGTGCCCTTGAGCGAGGCACTTAATCCCAACTGCTCCCCAGGCACTGGGCTAGGGCGGTGCACTGCTCTGGGCATGTGTGTACCACAGCCCCCTAGTGATCACTAGTGTGTATGTGTGTGTGTTCTCATTGCACAGTTGGGTAAATTTCAGATGGCTCATTTTGATTGGGGTGAAAACTGACAATATGGCAATGGAGCTTAACAACTTCATGCACAATGGATTTTAAAGATGTGCCTATACCACCCTGGCCTTCATCGCTCTGTCCTGAAATATTGTGAAAATATTGTTTAAAAGCTTGCTCTGAAAGATTGGAAATAAAGACAGAAGTAAATCATGAACACATTATCTAAATGTTTCTCACTATATCTTACTGAATGTTTCAAACACATAAATAACAGAGAGAGAGAGAGAGAGAGCATATGAGTGTACTGACCTGATGTTTTCTTGTTTCTGGTCCTCTGAGTCTCCAGCGCACCCTTCATGACTACATATAAATCTTCACTGTCTGAATCAGACCTGTAGTCTTTAATAACTTCTGTATTTTCATAAATGTTCTTATTAATTTCCATGTTTTTCTCTCTGTAAAAAGAATCAGTTCAGACAGATTTGTGTTCAAATTTGTTTGTGTTCAAATTATTTTTGATCACACTAAGAGAAAAGCTGCTGGCTGAAACTACTCCCTCTATATATGTGTGTCACTAACTCCTTCACCAATGTGGCTTCCTGGGCGTCTGCATGTGACACGACCTGTACTGAGGTGCTGAACCAAAGTACATGGAGATGTTGGAGGAGTCCAGAAGTGTTGTAAAGCATGAACCAGTGTTTCTGATCTCTGAAATGATTTGATAAACACACACCTAGCTAGTTTCATTGTGAAGGTTAAAGGAGGATGATTAAGATGGGTCACAAACTTCACACATCTATGAACTGGCCACTGAAATAACTTAACAGGTGATCCAGTCGCTATGAATACTGGGTTCTCTAATATGGCCTTGTCATGGTGTCCTCCGTGTTTCAGGCATTCATTTATGAGATACTGCAAGAGATCTATTCACCTTCCCTGGAGCAACATGTGCATGACGAATGCTGAAGTCCTCCAAACACTGCTGTGCAAGGCCTGTATTGTAAGTTGGAGATATGTTATTTTCCTTGGTAATTAGCCTGTGCCCTAATAAAACAATCATAATCACGGTGAGGTAATATCTAAATATGGTTAGGTAATCCTAGAATGTCTTGCATCATTCCAGGAGACTGGAATGAACCAAGACAAAGCAAATCCCGATCATGTTCAAAACACTTATATATATATATATAAGAATATTGTCACATGCTATACATTCATCGGATATACACACGTCTAAAAAAGTTTATACACAGATTCTACACTTTAAGAGTAAAAGAACACCACAAGTTAAAAAGTGCCAGAGCTCTGTTGTTTTCACACATTGACCACAGTAATCTTGTATATAGAAGACGCCACTGCTGCTTGGTCACTTCCTTAACTGGCAGCAGCACATTAATTAAACTCAGTCAGGAAACATCACATGAGTAAAGAGGAGCAGCTGTTCTGTAGTGTCTTCACACAGAGAGACGCTAGAGCAGGGGTCGGCAACCGTTGGCACGCCGAGGCATAATCACTGGCACGCGACACGCTGGGCCAGCATCAGAAAAAAAATTTATAATAAAAAATCTCAGACAGAGAGCACGATCCTCCAATCGAAATCGCTCCTCAACACTCTGCTCGGCGGAGGCGTTTATACTCCATTTACTCCTCCCCTCCGCTAACAATTTACACTCGCCACACAACCCCCCCCTCCCCCCCACTCCAATTTTAATGGTTGATAGTGGCACACTCACTGACTAGACACGTTAAAGTTGGCACCCCATGTCTCAAAGGTTGCCGACCACTGCGCTAGAGTTTAGTGATTGTCTGTAATATATTAGACATGTCTTGGAGTGTGTCTCATGATGTTAATGGTATTCTGGAGTTGGAGAGAGGAGAGCGGGTGGAGATGGTGGTTGATATCTATGAGAGTGCAGATATTGTTAGAGGTCATGACCTCAACACAGAAGCAGAGGGCAAGCACACAAACAGGAATATATAAACACAAATGCATTAGTGCCACTGATACTTTATTAACGTAGAGGAGAGACATCCTTACTGTAGCTCTGTATGTAACAGTGTGGCACATAAAATCTTCTAGATAAGATGTATCCTCAGCAGTCAGACCTGTTTTTTTATTGTAACACAAAGCACCCAAAAGGAGGACACAAATGATGAGATGAGTGAGTTTTATTTATGGCAAATCCATTATCAGACTACACAGAATAGTCTGGGATTGAAAATCTGTAGGAACTAGAAAAGTAAACAAAATCAGATGTAACGTGAGGGGGTGAGGCTGGATGCTGAGGTGAGAGCAGGCTTTGAATGTTTTATTATATGTTTAGCAATAATGCTTAGTGCTAATAGACACATGAAAACAGAACACTTTCTGGAACAAAGTTAGATAACAACTGACAAGGACGCAAAACACCATGCACACCTAATACCTAAACATAAACAAGACACAAGTGCGTCACATTTACAAGAAAAACGACAGGTGACACGACTTACGGATATAAACTAATAATGACGAACACACGCACAGGTAAACACAAACAAACACACCTGAGAGAGAAGACGGGCTGTACTGTGACAATAGAACAGAATATGAATACATAGGGCAAAATGCAAAAATAGAGAAGCTACATTTGAAACCTATTAAGCATATAGAATGTAAAACAGAGGAGGAATGTGAACACAGGCTAGTACAATGAACAGCAGTGAGGCCTTAAATACACAAGCTAATAAGGCAAGATACAAGGAACAGGTAAAACTAATCAGAAACAGAGAAAAACAAAACAAGGACAGGACCAGGGGTCTATTCCACGAAGCGAGCTAACTCAGTAAGCTGGGCTTTTTAAGACAAGCCTGGCTCATTTTGCTCAAATTCAGTTCCACGAAAGAGGCTAGACTTAAGCCTCACTCAGTTACTACAGCAAAATATATGTTTGTACAAACCTGCTCTGTACCAGGCTAGAGTTGAGGCTTAGCTTAGCTGGACCGCTTCTATTGGCTGAGCAGTGTGATGTCATAGTCTCGCCATCCGGGAAACAAAATTCAGTTTTATCAATTAAATTGCTGTGGATGTAGCACATCATATCTTTATACATTTAATTGAGTACTGTAATTATTAGTTTGGAATGATTGCAGGTTATTATTAAAAATTAATAATTATATTTCCAAATTGTGACGTGCAGAGGAGGCAGGCATGACAACCGAAGGAACGGTGCAACATACAACTTTAATGACACAAAACAAACACGTGAAGCTCAGTGCGGAGTGCAAGCACATACATCCAATGCTTACACAGGCACGAAACTTTAGACAGAGATGAGCACGAGACATTGCGCGAACGCACATTAAATAGGTGTTGAACACATTCCATCGTGTTCCCTCGCAGTTATGATCCACAAACATACATTAGCATAAACTCTTTCACAAAAAATAATTATTTGTAATTTAGGTGAAGATACTTTTAGGTATATATTCATATTTATATAAATATATATATATTTAAACATACATTAGCATAAACTCTATCACAAAAAATAATTATTTGTAATTTAGGTGAAGATACTTTTAGGTATATATTTATCCCCATACTTCCTCTTTTGTGTTCAAATTACAAGCAAATCATATCACTCCGCAATTCACATATGTTCAGTATAAATAATGTAAACGTGTGATTAACTTAATGGTGCAAAAAGGAAATGGATACAGACAACTACCTTACCATGATTTTCATACAGGTGATACAAATAATCCAAAATGTGCCATATTTTGTCAATTGTGATTTTTTACACCCCAATCGAAATTTGTCCTCCGCTTTTAAGAGCCCAGGATGTTTGTTTTACGGTATTACCTTCGTTTCTCTGCATTTCCAGCTCATCCAAATCATTGTTTGTAAGCGTGACAAACCTTGGCTCATTGGAGGAATCAGGCTGGTCATTTATAGCTTCATCCTCCAGTTTCAGATCGAAACAAATGCTTTTGAAGCCAATGGATTTAACAAACTCCCTGTAATTCATTTTGATAATATTGCTGCTTGTTTGTAGTTGCGCTGTTTGTCTTGTAAACGCTGCTTCGTTGCTAGGTTACCTGTAGGCCTATGTGGCGGAGTAATACATGGAGAGCTTCGGTTACAGTGCTATAACGTGTAATATTGGCACTCCTAGATCGCCTCTCAGCCAATCACATTGTAGGGTCGGAACTAACTGTGGTATAATGGACTACAACACATCCAGGCCTTGGACTGGTCGTAGTTATTGGTGTTCTGAGCTTGGGGACTCTTTTTGTTGCTGATGCTCTGGGAATGCCGAGTAAAGAGTAACCTGAACAATCTCTGTGTAGTCTGGCGTTTGCTTGGTTTGTACTCACCCAATTAGACCTCAAACCTTATTAGTAACTGCTGAGTTGGTCAGATTGTTACAGCACTGTGTGATGTAAAAAATGTGATGTACAGTGCAACTGTTGTCATGGCTTCCACTAAAGACTTTAAGATAAAGTTAAAGAAATTGCCACAGAAGCACTGTTTGTGAACTGCTATGCAGATAGATTAAACTTGGTGTTAAACTGGTGCACAATTCATGCCTCGGTCCTGTGTTTTTTGCAACTTTCTCTGGGTTTGTCACATTTATTGTTAAACCCACATTTACTGTTAAATGATGGCCTTTCCTAAGTCTTCAGGAAGCTCCCTGAATCTCTGCTACACAGTGACGCTTCACATAATGGATATTAAGCACTATGACCAACATGTATCATAGACTCCTGCAGACTTTTGAAAGGACTAATATTAAAAGAGTCAGGTGTTTCCTGAGGAGATATTTCAACATTTGATAAAAAGTTATGGCAGTTTCTTTGATGTAGGGAGTCTGAAATCTGAGTTCCATGTTTTGGTCCCATCCACCGGCACAGGGAAATGTGTGTGCACGAGTCTGTGTGACTAGGCGTGCGTGTGTGTGTGTGTGTCGCAGGTGGTTAGGGGAGGTATCTGTTGTAGACGGTCGGCCGTGTTATAAAGCTGGAAAGTAAAAATCTGTCAGGGATGTCAGTCATACCCGTGACCACCAGAGGGCACCATCGCCGAAATACTAACCAGCACACCTGACTCCAATATAACACTCACCACACCCTACTTAAGGACTCTGCACACACACCAGTGCGAAGTATTGCCTCTCTGAGTGTCTCTACCTAAGCCTTATTATTGCATTTCATTCTGACTGATTCTGGTTTTTGATCCCTGCTCTGGCCTTTTGATACCCTCCTGTTTAGCCTAGCCCTTTTGTACCTCTGCCTGCCTTTCTGAAGTCTTTTTGGTTTTTTGACACTCTGCCTGGTTGTTGACTCACCCTTTTTGCCTTGCCCTTTTGTGCTGCTGCCTGCTTTCCCTACGAGGTCTGCTTATTGCTATTTATTATTAAAATTAAAGTATATTTATACCTGCTTATGGATCCATCTCTACCCTCGGGTTCACCACCTTTACAAAATCAAAGAAGATCCTAATAAAGTTTTAAGCATTGCTTAATACGCTTTGATGTTATAGAGCTCTGCACTCTGCGAGAGCCGGAGAGTCATAAAAACATATAAAAAACATTTAAAAACATAATAAATCATATTGTTTAATGCTTAATCTTGACAAGATGACGTTGATTGACATGATGACGAGTGATTGACAACGTCACGTGATGGGGTGGGGGGAGGGGGGGTAAGGTCATAAATCATTTTGACAGAAGAAGACCCTTATATTTCTCTATCCTTGACTGTAAGCCGATCCAATCACAAGTGGTTGGATGCAATTCCCTGTCTGTGTGTGTGTCACTCTCTCTTCAGATGCCAAGTATAGTGTGATGCCTACATTTCTTACTCTTATAAGCAGTTCATATTTTTATTTTAAAATGATTTAATAAAAAGCTTTGAGGAAATAGAGAACAGTCATTACTCTTGGAAAGAAAACAGTTTTGTGATGTGATCATAAAACATTGTGATGAAGTGATGTAATCCAAATGCGTAAGGCCAGTAAAATGAACTATGATTATTTTGTAACTTATAAACATGTAACACAAGGATTTTTTAGGATTTTTTAGTTTTAAGTATTTAAAGGATAAGTAAACTGGTATTGAAACAGAATGGAGGTGAGTGCTATGGGCCGGAAGTTATTCAGGCATGCTGGCGATGGCTTTTTGGAGTTAGAAATCAATCAATCAATCAAATTTAATTTATATAGCGCTTTTTACAACAGTTGTTGTCACAAAGCAGCTTTACAAGTATGCGAGTCCAAGCCCCTAGTAAGCAAGCCAAGGGTGACAGTGGCAAGGAAAAACTCCCTAAGGGCATGAGGAAGAAACCTTGAAGACTCGGGGGGGTGGGTATCCATCCTCCTCTGGCCGACACTGGTCACCACAACAACAAATTAAAGAGAGAAAAACAAAGAAAAGATGTAAGGGATAAATAAAGTTCATGTTAGTGTATATTTATATACATTAGTTCTTTATGTAATTCCTGTTCAGTCCTAAACGTCTTGATGGTTTGTAATGTTAGTCATAGCAGAGGAGAATTCAGGGTGGTGAGAGGGCCCAGGGAAATGGGTTGATGCTTCATCATATCTGGTTAGGCAGGAGGTGGCTGGCCCAGGATGGATCTCTGGAAAGGCTTGTCTCTCCTCATCTCAGTGTTCCTCGAATAGGCGGGCAGCCATGTGGAGAAAGTAAAACAGGGAAAATGAGCTCTGTATGAGGTCATATACAGCACAGGTGAAATTATAAACATTTCTGGAGTGTGGCATCAACTCCGGCAATAAATTAAATTATTACAGCCTAGCTTAAAATGCAGAACTAGAAGGTAACATAGACGTGGGAGCATCCTGAGACATTGGCATCCATCCACTGCACTGTCAACAAACTTGAGTGACCACGTGCAGTGACAGGATGACAGCACCAGCACCCCAGTTTACCATAAAACCCCCCTGTTTACATCTGGGCTTCGTGCACCATTTGTAATACTGTTGTGTTTGTTTCACTTTCATTTCTGTATTACACGTCTTTGTTCCATAACTCATGTCTGTATTTTGTTCCCCAGACACAAACCACATTGTTATCTGTTGATGTTCATGACTTGGAAGACTCTGATCCACTGAATGTTCGCATTGGTATGAAATTCTGGTTGGTTGTCTGGTTTTGTGTGTGTCTGTTTTTGTCTTGTTTCTATGGGGTTTCAGTCTAATCTCCATCCATCCAGATGTGTTCCCCTCCCCACCACAACTCTGTCCTTCTGTATCATGGCTGTTTTTCTCTTTCTTTGCTCTGAAGTATTCTTTGGTCTCTAAAGCTGAATCCCCCCACTGTCAATGACATAAATCACATTTGTTATTGTACATACTGTATTCTACAGACACTTCACTCCCTATAGACCAAACTGTTCTCTGATGCAACAATATGCTATATGGCCCCTTGTGAGGCCATCTTAAGATTATGTATAAACTAATAGTTTAAGGCAGCAATTATTTATCTAATTAATAATTATATATCTAATTTTAAAATCCATTTCATTGATGAGCAAAATATACTTTTGCTAATGTTATTGCTAAGCAAAAACTTAGTTTCTCAACACCTTCTAGTTACACCCACAGCCTAGAGTGGGGATGAAACAGTAAAGGGACTTATAATGCAGAATTAGTAAATTAATTTGTTTGTTGATATTATATGTGCAAGCAATGTTTGGTTAAAGTTTGCTATATTTATAATCAATAAATACTATCACTGACTAGGTAAAAGCAAACAAGTTAGTTCCTTTCCAGCTGATTTGGCAGCTTTTCTGGATGTTACACATAATCGATGTTTAATATTTAAAACCTCTGATATATTCCAAATTGTTTGCTGATGTTGTCAGGGCAGGCCCCGGCGCTGCCCCGCCCATGTCCACCAGAGGGCGCTCGCGGTCCCCTGTCAGGGCAGGTCCCTCCTCTACGCATGCCATGAATACCAGAAGGCGTTCGCATTCCACAACTCTCAATCAGCGAAGATGAGCCGCAGCCGGATTTCACCCTTCTTAAGGAGGCCGACTGCGACTCATCTTTGCTGAGTTGTTTGGTCTTTCAAGCGGTCAGCCGGTATCGTGGTTTCCATTGCGTTACTTTCATTGCCTTCTCTACAGTGTTTTTTCTCTCCGCTATCCCCTGTCTTTTCGAGTGTTTACTTCTGCGCCCCTTTGGGCCATTCTCAAGTTTTCCTCCCGCTATATTTCTTCCTATTCCAGTTTTGGTTTGATTAGGAAGGGTTTTTGTTTTTCGCCGCTTTTGGCTGGATTGTCAGTCCTTCCCTGACGGTTTTCGTTTCCTTCTCTCTCTCCCGTTTTGTCGCGTTGACTTCGTTCCGCGTTTTTGGGTTGTCTTTTGATTTCAGTTTTTCTTTTTCGCGTTGATCTCATTCCGCATTCCTTTGTTGTGGGTTATTTACTTTTCTATTTTTCGTGCTGTTGTCCTTTTTCGCGTCTGCTCAATCTGCGTTTTGTTTTTCTCTAGTGAATTATTTTATTTTTATTTTTATACTTACCTCGCGTCGAGTTCTCTCCGCGTTTTCCTTATTTTCTCCTCGGGTTTTTTCCCTTTTGAGTATACTTATTCAAGGGTATTTTTCTTTCTCGCTTTTCCCGCATTCCTTGTGGCGGAGGTTTCAGTTTATTGTTTTTGTTTGTGGTCTGGCATTTGGGCTCCTATAACAAAACCCCAGCGCTTTGTGCGTGTTCGCACACCCCGCATGACAGATGAGCCAGGAGGCTCAACTCACCAGAAAATTTTATCTTATCATCTTATCACATGCAGTGATGAGTAAACTTTTGACACCAACTTCCTGTATAGTGATAAACTGTTACTCACATCTCTGTGCACTTTGAGGTTCCTGATGAATTTATTTTCACTAAAATGATGATTGCTTGTGTAGTCCACTTCACAGGGAACACCTAGGGCAGTGGTTCTCAAACTGTGGTACGCGTACCACTGGTGGTACGCAGAGCACCCCGCGGTGGTACGCCAGATGAACTCGGAAAATAAAAGATGCTTTTTTTTTTTTTTTACACAACACATTTTTTTTTATTAAAACAGAATTATGACAAGTCCTGAAATTCAGAAACTAAAAGGGATTACTCGTATTATGTGCGGAGAAAATGTCGCTAAACAGTTCGACCTGGTGCATCTTTCAAACGACACGGTCACTCGCAGAATTAGCCAACTTGCTCGTTTACGTGCGATATGAGTATGAGGGCATGTCGCACGAAGACTTTTTGTGCTGTAAACCAACCACTACCAACACGAACTACAGGAGAACTACATTATAACATATGTGTGTAATGAGCAGGGTTGCCAAATGCGTGAGACACACGCATTTGACCGTCTTCACACGCCACACATCCGATTTCTCACGTCGACAAAAAAAATCTAGTTTATTTACCTCTGATCCACATCTATGATTCAATGAGTTACTAGTTCGCTCTGGCGCCAACCATCGTGATATAATACTTAATTCGTGTCCATTTTACATCCTCCCGGTAACAATTTACATTCGCCCCCCCCCCCCGTCAACAACTTAAACTTGCCAAACAGCTTTTCCTTTTTTTTTGGGGGGGGGGGGGGGGGGGGGGGGGGGGGTAGTAGGTGGTACGTGGAGGTTTTTCGTTTGACAGTTGGTGGTACTTTGTCTAAAAAGTTTGAGAACCACTGACCTAGGGCATTTGGAGTATAGAGCTGGAATGTAGTTAAAGCCTCCATTATCTTACTTTACACAGCAGTGGTAGATCAAGTGCAGCATGTTGTTATAACACTTCTATTCAGAAATCCTTCTAAATGTTGTAAAATGTTCTTCCTGCATTGCTCTCCAGTCATACCTGGACGGTCAGCATTTAGAAGCAGATGTACCTAAGAAGTAGTCACCTAAATGGGAACTAAAGCTAGCCTGCGGCCTCGTGCCTACGACTGCAGCACAGCAGTGCCAATATTACACGTTATAGCACTCCCTCTCGTGTATTATTGCGTAATTATTTGCTGTACTGTCAGAGTTGAGTAAACATTGTTTTATGACACTGGGATTGCCTGTTTAGATTTGTTAGCTGTCATCAGTATCAGTTCTACAGTACTTTCTGTTGTGCATCATTTCATGTGTGAATGGTATTGTGACGGCGCCGGGCACACGGACTGACAAGCCCGCCCACACGTCAGCAGAGAAGCCTGGGAGATGAGAGAGACTGGGAATTGTAAATAGTCAGTTTTAAATAAGTGAGTTGATAGTTATTTTGATGTTTTTAGTTATAGTGTTAGGGGGACGAATATGTGTGTGTTCCGTGGGGAAAACCAGGAGTGAACTCACCGTGGAGTGAGTGCAGCTGAGTGGAGTAGTTGCAGTAAGAGAGACATGAAAAAAGGCCTATGAGGTTCTCAATAAAGCGCGTCTCTTGTTGAAAAGAGTCTCACGTGAGACTCCTTTCTTCACCGCCACAACAGTATGTTAGTTTCCATGAGATCTGGCTTATTGTGTGTGTTTGTGTACTATAATGGTACAGCATTCCCACTCGCTGTGTTAAAGCAGAAACAGCGGGTTAGGGTTCTAGTTTCTAGTGTTAGGGTTCAAGTTTCTAGTGTGTCCTAGTGTAGTTACCAGTCTGTCTAAATGATCCTCCCTACCATCAAAATGATGATGATCAACTTGTGCCTGCTGAGCATATGTAAATTTGCAGGACATTTTAGGATATTTCTCCAGGTTTCAGTTTAAAGTCCTTTCTCACAGATAAATAAACATTATTATGTCTAGGAAAGTCAGCCCAGTTCAACACAATGTCAGATAAATAGTGACTGCACAGTGTTCACAGTATCACCGTCGTTGTGATGATGGATGGAGACAGGCACGACGACGGTTTTAGTGCTGACACGGTGATTTATTCTGTGTAGACAACGTGAAGTCCGGCGCAATAGCGCAAGCACACAAACACATGCAGCTCACTCAAGCACGAACTTTAGACAAAGACGAGCACAAGACACTGCGCGAACGCACATTAAATAGGTGATTAACACAGACCCTCGTGATCTCAAGACAAGGCACAGGTGAGACTACGAACACGCTCACAGACAACCCACACCCACGGAAGTACATATATGGACACAACGACACGCAGACAACGTAACGGCACGCCCACAGGGAAGGGTCCGGAGCTGTCACCGTAACAGTCGTCCCTGGCATGATCATTAGGGATCTGGACCCAGGTGCCTGTAAAGCCGCTTTGTGACAATATGAGTTGTAAAAAAGTGCAATATAAATATATAAATAGATAGGGTATTCATTTGGATATTGGTGTGAGATGCACATGTGCTATTAAGACTTAATTCATAACAGATGTCTCTGTAACTAACAGTGTGGCACACAGAATCTTCTAGAAAAGATGTATTACACCATATCCTCTACTAGTGGTAAATAATAACGCTGTAAAATGTGTCACCCCAAATATCTCACGCCAGCTCCATTGTCTCTGTGCACCCCAGTATCACGCCCTAGTGGTCACATCCACCCACTCTGTCCTGGCCAGTGTCCAGCCCCTCCCCCACCTCTAACCTCACTCTACATTACACATCATACAACTGTAATCCCAGTTACTTACACTCAAACACAGAAGTACATATGGTCTTTAGATGGTCCATAATGCAATACTCAAACGGTGGGAAAAAAATCACTGGTTTATAGTCGCATTCCAGTGTTTCCCCTTTAACTCTTCCCACAAGCTCGTAATCCACTTGAACATGGTAGGAAAACTGTACACACACCCCCAATCTGTCACTACACATACATATACAAACCAAAACCTGGATACTGTCTCTACAGGGTGAACAATCAAGAACTTAGTGTCAATAAAAACAGGAAAATGACAGCAACAATTTGCAGACTGTTCACTTTATAATGTGGCTAACTTTAAAATGTTCCTGTTTTTTTCCTTCTGTTTTTTGTCCTTTGCTCTTTTCCTGGTGTGTTTTGGGAGATCGAGGCACGTTTATTCTCATGTAGCACTTGTGAGGTGTAACGGTCATGGTTGAGGCCCCAGGTTTTCCCTTTGGAGGAGGGTGGAGATCCTTGACTGTAAGCCGATCCAATCACATCTGGTTGGATGCAATTCCCTGTTGAGACATTAATCATCACCGTGCTCTAGTGAAACTGTTTTATTTTTTATGTGTCAAGTTTTCCGCGTCCTTTCAGTTTCATTTTGACTATTCTGTGTGTGTGTGTGTGTGCGTGTGTGTGTGTGGTTTCGCAATCCGTTTGCTCGTGTTTGTGTATATATTGTGTGCGCGCAGCCTTAGTTTATTAGTATTTAATCCTGTCTGCTTTAAACGGCACTTGGGTCTGCTTCTCCCTTCATTTCCTGATGCGTTGTGTACTGGTTTGTACACCCATTGTCACAGTAACTTCCTAATTTGGTGGCATCACAATAGGGATTTTCTATTCCTATTGAGTTCCACAGCAGTAATTTTGTCTCAAATTAGCCCAGGTACAAGCAAACCGGGACGGTCACATTTTGAGAGTCTGTTGTAGATTAACGATATCTCAGTTATTTTCTTTTCCTACTTTTGTAGACACTTCACTTGTTTGATGTTTAAATTTGGTCTCGGTGGCCCGAGTTGCTAGTTTATCTTGATTATTACGACAGAATGGCACTTCTCCTAATGAAACGATTGGTGACTCTGCCCACCTCGCGCGAACGGTGGAGGCGTTTATACTTTCGCGAGCGTCACTGCAGTGTTCTCCGAAACGATAGGTGTTTTGTCAGAAACGATATGTGGTAGAAACACCCCTCATAACAGGGGAATGAACATTTACCTGACCAATTTTAATGTTGCTATGTGTTTCAGGTTTGAAAAGTGCTGGAATTTAGGTTAAAGTACTTTAAAATGCTTGAAATTGTAACTACTTGGTTTCACAGCAAATATCTGTCTGACTGAATAGTTCTCTTGTATTAGGTTAACAAATACGAGCCTCTTGTAATTCCAGGACGAAACATGAGAGAACGTGAAGACGTGAAGATTGGGCGTTTTTAAAATAAACAACCATTAAATAATGTGATAAAAAGCGAATTATTTCGAGTATATGTGTAACGTTTCAGCCAGGAAGACACGGATCCAAATGTGGATTACTGATGTTTTTATTTCTTGAGTGAATACGGAGTACTCGCACAGGTGAATAACTCCGTGTGGTGTGTGCAGTGTGTGAGTGTGGTTGTCGTGGTCAGGACGGTCCAAGTTCACGCCGGGTAGACAGATGGCCGGAGGTACAAAGGGGCTAGGCTGGAGACGAGGTCTGGAACGAGAGCAGAGGTCAAAACACAGGAGAGCAATCAGGAGATAACGCTTGGTAGATGGCATGCCAACAATACTTCGCAACCCGGAAGATAGAGGAGGAAGCTTATATAGCGTGAAAGGGGAGGGGCGATGAGCGGCAGGTGAAACGCATCTCATGGCGATCATGTGCTGTTCCTGACATTACCCCCCCTCCGACGAGCGGCTCCAGCCGCAACAGACCGGTTAGAAGGGGGCCGGCCACGACGCCTGGGAGCAGGGAAGTGAGGATGAGCAGCGTGGAATTCGGCGAGAAGAGGGGGGTCCAACACATCCCGCGCGGGGATCCATGCACGTTCCTCAGGACCGTAGCCCTCCCACTCGATCAGATACTGAAGCCCACCCCGACGCCGACGGGACTCCAGAATGGCATGGATGAGGTAAGCGGGGCGCCCGTCGAGCTCCAGTGGTTCAGGTGGCTTGGCAAGAGACGGCGCCGCAGACATAGGACTGTAGAACACCGGTTTAAGCAGAGAAACGTGGAACACCGGATGGACGCGATACTGAGGGGGCAGCTGAAGTTCATACGAGACGGCGTTGACTCGCCGCAGGACCTTGAATGGACCGACGTATTTAGGGCTGAGTTTCTTGCATCGTTGCCGCAGGTTCAAGTCTCGCGTGGACAGCCACACCCTCTGCCCCGGGTGGTAGACCAGTGTAGGCAACCGGCGACGATCTGCGTGGAGTCTCCGGGTGTGAAGAGCGCGTCGCAGGTGCACGTGGGCCCGTTCCCAAGTGCGCGCACTGTTCTCGAACCAGTGGTCCAGCGCTGGAATGTTTGATGGACTTTCGTCCCAGGGGAAGAAGGCCGGTTGATACCCGTACACACATTGAAAGGGGGTCATTTTGGTGGAGGAATGTATTAGCGAGTTCCGGGCATATTCCGCCCAAGGTAGGTATTTACTCCAGCCCGCCTGGGAAACGCAATATTGCCTCAAAAACCTCCCTATCTCCTGGTTTACTCGTTCTACTTCCCCGTTAGCCTGAGGATGGTAGCCGGAGGTGAGACTAATTGTGACCCCGAGCAGCTTGCAGAATTGTTTCCACAATTGTGACGTGAATTGGACACCCCTATCAGAAACAATATCCTCGGGCAACCCGAAGACTCGGAAAACGAAAGTGAAAACGGCCAGGGCGGTCTCCATGGCAGTGGGTAACTTGGGAAAAGGAATTAAGCGACACATCTTGGAGAACCTATCGACTACAACTAGAATGACAGTGTTGCCTTCGGACTTCGGTAAATCGGTGATGAAATCCATCGCGATATGGGACCAGGGTCGGCGAGGAATAGCGAGTGGAAGCAACTTTCCTACAGGGAGAGTTCGGGGGGTGCGACTCGTCGCGCAGATGCTGCAAGCTAATATGTAATCGCGAACGTCGTCTTTTAAAGATGCCCACCAATAGAGCCGTGATATGAGATGTATGGTGCGTGTAATCCCCGGGTGACCTGTACCCGCCGTATTGTGAGCTAGTTGTAAGAGTCGTCCTCTCATAGACACGGGGACGTACTGTTTTCCTGCCGGGCAATCGTCTGGACGGGGATCTGTGCGTAGTGCTTCCTCCATCTCGCCTTGCAAATTCCACCGAACGGCAGCTACGAAACAGGTGCGTGGCAATATGTACTCCGGTTCCTTTTCTACGGTGTCTTTATCGTAGATGCGTGAGAGGGCATCGGCTTTTGTGTTCTTTGAGCCGGGTCTATAGGAGACAGAAAAACGGAACCGGGAGAACAACAACGCCCATCTAGCTTGGCGAGGGTTAAGTCGCCTGGCTTCTTTTAAGTACTCCAAATTTTTGTGGTCGGTGTAAACAATAAAAGGGTGCTCCGCCCCCTCTAACCAGTGTCTCCACTGTTCTAAGGCGAGTTTAACTGCCAGGAGTTCACGGTTGCCGACATCATAATTTTGTTCTGCTGGTTGCAACTTCCTCGAGTAAAACGCACAAGGGACCAATTTAGGGGGGTTTCCTTGGCGCTGGGAGAGAACCGCTCCTACTCCCACCTCAGAGGCGTCGACCTCGACCACAAAGGGGACATGGGGGTCAGGGAGGTGAAGAATGGGTGCGGAGGAGAACGCTCTCTTGAGCAACGAAAACGCCCGGTCAGCCTCAGCCGTCCAGTCAAGGCGCAGACGCTGCCCGCCCCGTAGGAGATTCGTCAGCGGAGCGGCCACGGAGCCAAAGCCCCTGATGAAGCGACGGTAAAAGTTCGCGAATCCCAGGAATCGCTGGAGTTCCTTCCTCGTTTGAGGCACTGGCCATTTTGCGACCGCAGACGCCTTGTCCATATTCATAGAGATTCCCCCCGGAGACAGAGTACATCCCAGGAATTCCACGGAAGTCCGGTGAAACTCTCATTTCTCAGCTTTTGCGTAGAGGTGATGCTGCCGTAAGCGGGTTAGTACAGCGGAGACGTGCCGGACGTGGTCGGCCTCTGACGAGGAATATATAAGAATGTCATCTATGTAAACAATGACGTACTGTCCTATCATGTCTCGGAATATCTCATCCATAAACGCCTGGAAGACTGAGGGGCTGTTAGCTAATCCATACGGCATGACGAGATACTCATAATGACCTCGAGCAGTGACAAAAGCAGTTTTCCACTCGTCCCCCTCTCGAATGCGAACGAGATTGTAAGCACTTCGCAAGTCCAACTTCGTAAAGATGCATGCTCCTCTAAGACGCTCCTGTGAAGCGGAGATGAACGGAAGGGGATAAACGAATTTGGACGTGACGGCGTTGAGTGCGCGATAGTCAATACAAGGACGCAGTCCTCCCCCTTTCTTCTCCACAAAGAAGAACCCCGCCGCTACGGGTGATGTGGACGGACGAATGAAACCTTTTTGGAGGGCCTCGTCGACGTACTGTTCCATAGCTGCATCCTCAGGACGGGACAAAGGGTAAGGCTTAGTACGACGCGGAAGCGGCGACCCGGGCAGCAGCTCAATCACACAATCCCATGGTCTATGTGGTGGCAGATGACTGGCATTGTCCTTACTGAAGACGTCGGCATACTCCTGATATTGCATGGGATAGGCGGTTTCGAGAGGAGAGTCGGGACTTTCTATAGACGTGGATCGGAGAGGTAAGTGCATACAACCCCCGAGACATTGAGAACCCCATTTCGTGATTTCTCTAGCTTTCCAGGAAACAGTGGGGTCGTGCAATGACAGCCAAGGAAACCCAAGGACTACCGGATCGCGGGGTGACGGCAGGAGAAAGAACTGGATATGTTCGGTATGGAACAGCCCCACCTGGAGTACAACAGGTACAGTACACTGAGTAATAAGCCCTTCACCAATAGGCTGGCCGTTAACACGCAACGGAGGACTGACAGATGTCGTGGGGATGTGCAACCGGTGCGCCAGGTCAACGTCAATGATGTTTCCTGCAGCCCCCGAGTCTAACAGTGCAGAAAGGTTAGTGGATATGCCTCCCCACGTGACTTGTACAGGCAAGTTAAGCTGGTTCTTACGGTTCAAACAAAACACTGGGTTGCTTACTCGTTTGTTCGTGCCGTCTTCCCCAGCGCGAGTAGGGCGAACAGGGCAGCGATCGCGGAAGTGACCTCACTCACCGCAGTACAGGCACAAGCCCTCTCGCAGACGCCGAGACCTCTCGTGTAGAGACAGGGGTGTTCTGCCCAGTTGCATGGGTTCTGCACCTTCACGTGTAGTGTCAGACGTCGGTTGATTCGGGCGACTCGAAGCAGCGAAGGCAGGACCTCTCCCTGATGTTGGACGGCGGGTGAGCAGCAGCTTGTCTACGTTGACAGCGGTTTGGATGAACTCCGACAGCGATTTTCCTTCACCCCGGCAGGCGAGCTCTACCTGAAGGTCTTGTCTTAGCCCTCTACGGAACACTGTCGTCAAGGCGGGTTCGCTCCATCCGCTACCGGCAGCCAAGGTACGGAACTCTCGTGCGTAATCGGCTGCACTGCGTTGTCCTTGGTGTATCTCACATAACATAGTGCCCACGTCTCTTCCTGCAGCTGGGTGATCAAACACGGACTTAAATAGCATGGAGAACTGAGCTTCGGATTCGAGTGCCGGGTCTTTACTATTCCACAGTGCAGTACCCCAGGCACCAGCTTCCCCGGTAAGGTGCGTCAGGACGAAGTGGATTTTTTGTTTCTCCGTTTGGAACTGGACTGGGTGATAGTCGAAGTACATGGAACACTGCATGAGAAAGTTCTGACACCGCTCTGGAGAACCGTCGTACCGCTCCGGCACTGCAACAGGAATACAAGGAGGAAAACCAGGAGGAGCGACGGCGGCAGCAGCCTGGTGTTGAGAAGCCTGCTGTTGGAATACCTGCTGCTGTATCGCCTGGTGTTGTGCCACCTGTTGTTGGGCCGTCTGCAGCTGCGCGGCTTGAGCTTGCATGGTCTCCGTGAGTCGTCGGACGTCTTCCTGGAGCGCGGCGATGGTGTTCTCTTGTTGGGCCAGGAGTGCAGGTAAGTCCGCTGGATCCATTAAACTGGCGAAGTATTATTTAACGTTTCAGCCAGGAAGACACGGATCCAAATGCGGATTACTGATGTTTTTATTTCTTGAGTGAATACGGAGTACTCGCACAGGTGAATAACTCCGTGTGGTGTGTGCAGTGTGTGAGTGCGGTTGTCGTGGTCAGGACGGTCCGAGTTCACGCCGGGTAGACAGATGGCCGGAGGTACAAAGGGGCTAGGCTGGAGACGAGGTCTGGAACGAGAGCAGAGGTCAAAACACAGGAGAGCAATCAGGAGATAACGCTTGGTAGATGGCATGCCAACAATACTTCGCAACCCGGAAGATAGAGGAGGAAGCTTATATAGCGTGAAAGGGGAGGGGCGATGAGCGGCAGGTGAAACGCATCTCAGGGCGATCATGTGCTGTTCCTGACAATATGTATAAATATTTAACTTAACACTAGAGCTCCTGAGAATTCAGGATTCTCAGGACATCACCCCTCCTTCTCCTTCTTGCCAACAATTAGCAAAGCCAAACATCACCCTTTATTATGTTAATTCACAGAGCAAGACTGAGGCAGCAGCCTCACCCAGAAAGTCTCTGCACCCAGAAGTCAAACAGATCACAGATCACAAACAAGCAGAAACACAAATGCTTCTATCAAATGCTTCTAACACAAATATAGATAGATAGATAGATAGATAGAGAGGTAGTATAAGAAATGTACAAAGAGCAAGATTCAAGCCTGCTGTTTAGATCACAAACAAGCAGAAACACAAATGCTTCTATCAAATGCTTCTAACACAGATAGATAGATAGATAGATAGATAGATAGATAGATAGATAGATAGAGAGGTAGTATAAGAAATGTACAAAGAGCAAGATTCAAGCCTGCTGTTTAGATCACAAACAAGCAGAAACACAAATGCTTCTATCAAATGCTTCTAACACAAATATAGATAGATAGATAGATAGATAGATAGATAGATAGATAGATAGATAGATAGATAGGTAGTATAAGAAATGTAGCTACAAAGAGCAAGATTCAAGCCTGCTGTTTAGATCACAAACAAGCAGAAACACAAATGCTTCTATCAAATGCTTCTAACACAAATATAGATAGATAGATAGATAGATAGATAGATAGGTAGTATAAGAAATGTAGCTACAAAGAGCAAGATTCAAGCCTGCTGTTTAGATCACAAACAAGCAGAAACACAAATGCTTCTATCAAATGCTTCTAACACAAATATAGATAGATAGATAGATAGATAGATAGATAGATAGAGAGGTAGTATAAGAAGTGTACAAAGAGCAAGATTCAAGCCTGCTGTTTAGATCACAAACAAGCAGAAACACAAATGCTTCTATCAAATGCTTCTAACACAAAGATAGATAGATAGATAGATAGATAGATAGATAGATAGATAGATAGATAGATAGATAGATAGAGAGCACATGAATTTGTTTTCCTGTCTTTTCCTCTCCTTTTCCAGCCTGCTGTTTAGATCACAACATTTATCAGTGATGCAACGCGACCATGCTAATTTTCGCTAGCAATGATATGGGATTTCCTATATAACATTAGCATCAAGCTAATTGCGCCATATAATTTCTTAGCTTTTCAAACGCGAATTCAAATGCAGAAACAGAAAGTGTTTGATTACAACAAATATTATATAGTATAGTATATGAAATATACAAAGAGCAAGATTCAAACAATTTTATTTATTTTTATTGTTTGACGGGACTCATTGACGGGAGAGTCGTCTCTACGTGCGATTGAATTGTAACTTTTGAAACACGAGTCTACAAATTTTCTGCCGTTTGTTGTAGTATCGGTAACATACAGTCTGCTTGTAACTTCAACATTTTCGTGAAGTATCACGTTTGGTGTTTTGGTCATATGAGCTTGGGGGTGAGCCAGCTTGTGCTTTGGCAGGCGTATGAGCTTGGGGTGAGCCGCTTCCACCGCATTACCAAGACAATGGGCGTTAATCCCTTCACAGCAGGGGAGTGGGCTACATGGACCCTACCAAGCCCTGTGAAATTTTTCGCTTCTCTAGGAGCTCTAGTGTTTTAATTATGTTTAACATGCTGGGAAATATTGAAATGAACCTTGAAAGTGACGTACAAGTGCTTGAATTCCACCTTATAAAGGTGTTTGAACCCTGAAAACGTGACTTTGTTCATTGCGCTGAAGCGCGGCGCGCGTGAAGTTACAAAATTCGAGAGGTGCACGACCTCGCGAACCGACAGCGCGCAAGACACACGCGGAGCCACAGCGATTACATCATTTTCACCGCCCGGACCCTCGCGCCGCTCGCGAAGCGTCAACCAGGCAGGCTTAAGTTGTTGAGCGGGGGGGGGAGGGGGTGGCGAACGTAAGTTGTTGAGCGGGGGTGGCAAACGTAACACTCGTGACGGAGTGTTTTTTCAATAGCCCTGAAATAAATGCTACGGTTTTGTTTTGGTCCGTATCCAGTTAATCAGGAATGAGATTGGGTCCGGACAGGACTGCGTTCGGGTCCGGATCCGGACCACGGTCCGCCAGTTGAGTACCCCTGCCATAGACATTGCATTACAGTGCCTACACTTAAAAAAAAAATTAACATGTGACTCTATGAGAGCACTCGAGGCGATTTCCAGTTAGACTCAAATTGCCCCAAAATGGGTGGTACTACAAGAACTCAGGGCCGGCGCCACGGGGGGGCGAAAGGCGAGGTGTCCGCCCCCTCAATGTAAATAATAAGACCCATTTATTTTACAGCAATCGCTACATGGCGCCCCCTCGGCCACTCAACAATCGTTACACGCCACCCCCGCTCAACAACTTACATTCGCCACCCTGAAATTTTCTGACGCCCCCTCACTGTATATGTTCTGGCACCGGCCCTGCAAGGACTGCATGTCAACGCTGATTGTACAACGGCATTCAGAGGCAAGAGACGCTGTCCAGAACAGACATGGCTAATTAAATACCGTGATAGAATGTGTGAGAAAAAAAAAACTTCCTATTCATCCTTTCGTGGTGCATCACCCAATCGCCCTAATGAACAAACCGCCCATGATGGAATCATGTAACCAAATGTATTGATTATGAACAATGAGCGATAAGTCTAAAGCTACTGTGTTTGTACAAGATTGTAAAAGTGTAAAGCGTGATTACACTAAGGATAAAGACAAAAAGACCTTGGTATAAAGATGGACAGATAAAAAAGACTAAACCATATTTTTATGTTATCCTACATCATTACAAAAGGCTTGTTTGCCTTCAATCATCTCCATCATAATTAGATTTATTCACGCTTCCTTGATCACTAGTATAGTTCCGCCTTCACTGAAAGTTGCAGTAATCCGACCTACTCTCAAAAAACCTGGTTTAGACCCCTCTGACTTAAATAACTACCGACCAATCTCAAATTTGCCATTCATCTCCAAAATCATTGAAAAGGTAGTTGCAGCTCAACTCGTTTTACCTTCATAAAAATGATCTTTTTGAAAGGTTCCAATCTGGGTTCCGTTGTAAGCACAGTACAGAAACTGCATTAATCAAGGTAACCAATGACCTCCTGAGAGCAGCTGACTCTGGCTAACTTTCTATTCTTATTCTCCTCGACCTCACTGCTGCCTTTGATACCATATCTCATCGGCTTCTCATGGATCGCCTGGCTAGCATTGGGGTCAGAGGTACAGTGTATAAATGGTTTGCCTCCTACCTTGCAAACAGGACACAGTTTGTTCAGATCCAGAACCACAGGTCATACTGCTCAACAGTCTGTAGTGGAGTCCCACAGGGTTCAGTATTGGGACCGCTCCTGTTTAACATATACCTTCTACCACTTGGCAATATTTTCCATCATTATGGTATTCATTTCCATTGTTACGCTGATGATACACAGCTTTATGTATCCACTAATCCTAATTCCACTACTCTCCCAAATAATCTAGTTGCCTGTCTCTGTGATGTGCACATATGGATGACAAATAATTACTTGAAACACAATAGCAAGAAAACTGAGATACTTCTTATTGGATCCAAAGCTTCACTCTCAAAAAATACCATTAACTCACTTTCTATTGCTGAGGATGTTGTACCTGTTTCCACTCATGTTACAAATCTTGGTGTGATTTTGGACAGCACACTCTCTTTTTCCACTCACATAAACAATATCTCCCGGATTGCTTTTTTCCACTTGAGAAACATCTCCAGATTAAGGCCCATCCTATCTCAACACTCTACAGAAATACTAATCAATACATTTTAACAAATGTAACTTTATCTCTGTTGTTGTGTTAGAATTTTAATATTCATTGTATGTTTTAATTTTGTTTTAATTTTTGTAAGGTGACCTTGAGTGCCATGAAAGGCGCCAAACAAATAAAATGTATTATTATTATTATTATTATTATTATGTTGATTTCTCACTATAGGAGGAGACACAGCAGGGAGCAGATGTTCCAGACTGACTGCAGTGTGTCTGTGGATGCTGTGTGTTCTCCTGCTGACTGTCATCATAGTGATGTGGTTAACTGTCAAGTTACCTGCAGAGAGAGAGCTAGACCAGACACAGACTAGATACAACAACCTGACTGTAGTGAGAGACCAGCTACAGATCAGAAACTATAACCTGACTAAAGTGAGAGACCAGTTACAGACCAGTTACACCAACTTGACAATAGAGAGACATACATTACAGACCAGTTACACCAACCTGACTATAGAGAGAGACCAGTTACAGACCAGTTACACCAACCTGACTAGAGAGAGACCAGTTACAGACCAGTTACACCAACCTGACTATAGAGAGAGACCAGTTACAGACCAGTTACACCAACCTGACTATAGAGAGAGACCAGATACAGACCAGTTACACCAACATGACTATAGAGAGAGACCAGTTACAGACCAGTTACAACAACCTGATTGTAGAGAGAGATCAGTTACAGACCAGTTACAATAACGTGACTAAAGAGAGAGACCAGTTACAGACCAGTTACACCAACTTGACAATAGAGAGAGATACATTACAGACCAGTTACACCAACCTGACTATAGAGACCAGTTACAGACCAGTTACACCAACCTGACTATAGAGAGAGACCAGTTACAGACCAGTTACAACAACCTGATTGTAGAGAGAGATCAGTTACAGACCAGTTACAATAACCTGACTAAAGAGAGAGACCAGTTACAGACCAGTTACACCAACTTGACAATAGAGAGAGATACATTACAGACCAGTTACACCAACCTGTCTACAGAGAGAGACCAGTTACAGACCAGTTACACCAACATGATTGTAGAGAGAGATCAGTTACAGACCAGTTACACCAACTTGACTGTAGAGAGAGACCAGTTACTGAGATTTCTGTACTGCACAGAAGACTTTCAGTACTGGGTAAGTGAATAAATATGATCTACAGGGATCCTGCACAATGAATACATCTTACAGTTGCAAAATAATCTACACGTCACAATCTTTGTTCAGCCTAAGCTGTTATGAAAAAGTTTTTATACACTTTGTGACTCTTATTAAAATCAATGGTGCATTATGTTCACCTTAAAACTGTAAAGAAAGAAATTAGCCTAAAGAACAGGAACAACTTGAACGAACTATAAAGTTCCCTTTAAATAAATGTAGCATAACATAAATAAAGAAATGACAATGCAGTGGAAATTCAGACCATTGTTGACGGGTCAAAAATATGTCAGGAAACAGAAGCCCTCATAACACTGATTTTCTATGATTTAGTATATTTATGTATGTGTTTCTTTTTGTGGAAATGCAATGCACAAGGTTGGAATTATTTCAACTCCAGTCTTTACTACATCTCTACTGAAGAGAAGTCCTGGAGTGAGTGCAGACAGTTCTGCAGAGAGAGAGGAGCAGACCTGGTGATCATCAACAGCAGAGAGGAACAGGTGAGAGAGGGAGAGTCCATGTGAGGGAGAACAGTTATACTTCTACTGCCTTTTCTTATGTAGGAACTATGTTTGCAGAAATTTATGTTTGAAATGGTGAAAAACACTCGTGCTTGGATCGGTCTGACTGATATAGATACAGAGGGCAACTGGAAATGGGTGGATGGCTCTAGTCCTCCAAACACTGGGTAAGAAAATCAGTGTAAAATAACACACACTCAGGGGCGATTTTAGGATCTGGTCTTTAGGGGTGCCCAGCCCCCAGTGCTCACAGAGGCACAATACCAAAGTATTGCGCAGGTGCAGAGCAAGGTTTTTGCATAATATAATATTTTAAAAATGTGTTGAGCCAGGGGGTGCTGAGCAACTTCACGGTGGTGCTCTAGCACCACTAAAAATACCCTAGCCTCACCCCTGCACACACTCATTAAACTTATAAAATCAACCTAAAAGTGCAACATGATTTTCATTATTTTTTTCTTTTCTTATATGAACTATTAACTGAGAGTAGAAGCCTATAAATATTTGAATGTATTACTATTCTAATTTGTCATAAGATAGTACATAGTTTATAAGATCTGTGGTGGCAGTTGTACATTTGTAAAAACTTGTATGACCCAATAAGAGTAAAATGACATAGTTAAGCTGATGTTAGGGGGTGTGGTTAATATTGAAATAGTTAGGCTGATGTTAAGATTTTTGGTAAAAAATTTGGTTCTCAGAACTCTCAGAGCAGAAGTTTGAACTTAAGGATATCAGCACAGTGATCAGACCTTAAATCTGATTCTATGAATTTCAGGTACTGGAATAAGGGGGAGCCAAATAATCTAGGTAATGAAGACTGTGGTGAGATTCTGATGTCAATAGGTTGGAATGACTGGAATTGCTCTAATAAGAGCAAGTGGATCTGTGAGAAAAGTGTTGCATAGTACGCTCAAAGCTGTTTTTGTAGTACAGTGGTACCTCGAGATACGAGCTGCTCTATATACGAGCAATCCAAGATACGAGCACCGAGACGAGCAAAATTTCTGTTCGACACCCGAGTGCACGCTCGAGATATGAGCATGAACCACTAGGTGGCAGTACAGTACTATATGGAAAAAAAGAAATCATTAATCAGCTCAAAGACACACAAAGGCTGCATCTCAATTCAGGGGCTGCAGCCTACGTAGACCACGTAGATCGCAGCCCACAGTGGCCACACACTTTGAAGGCCGGGTAGGCTGCATCTCACGGCTGTTAAATGAAACAGTCTAGTCTTCGCAAGACGTATGTTTGCGTGACCACGCTCTGCCGCGTTACATACGTGTTAGCGCACTGTCCGACAAATATCACATCACCCACAAATGCCTAAAAAAAAATGCGTTGAACATGTATTCACATGTTTGGCGGGAAATATAACTTAATATAACAAAATTCAATGTATTTTTATAAACGTTACTCTTTAGTAAATACTCAAAGCACAGGTTTACCTGCAATATCATTAATAACTGGCATGTTATTTAGCATCTCATTGCAGTATAAATGTCCATATTTAAAAAATACCGACATTTAAAAACGAATTCTTCGGCCCGTACACTAGACTCCGCCTGTTTATTGTTCATAGAGCAATGAATCCTGGGATATCGTGGGACGCGAAGGATACTCAGACGCATCCTTCGTTTTCGGGGTTTTGAAGGCTACATTCGTCGGCCGCATAAGAAGGAGTCCACGAATTGGGACAGCCTCGGCGCGGCGCAGTGACGTAACCGGCCTACAAATGCGCACTTCGTGGGCTGCAGCCCCTGAATTGAGATACACCTTCAAACGCTTTTCTTTCTCTCCCTCCCCCACAACCTTAGGTTCAAAAACACAAACATACCTGTATGTGCGGAGATGACGTCATTTAGCGCGTTCTAGCAGCCAATAGCATTTTTTTTATTCTTGAGGCGTTGGTAAGGTCGACTCCTGTACCCGGTCATCACAGCCATTCGCACGTGTGCTTTGTATTGTCAGTCTATGTATGGGGTGGGTTTGAGACTTCTATTTTGACGAGGTGTAGTTTGAGGTTCATTTTGATGATGTCACCAACACTGTGTTAGTTCAGGAAGTGCATTGTCAGTATATGAGAAGAGAGTCTCATGTCTGCATGTTGTAATCAATTGCCATCTGTTACATCTCTCGCCTTTCAGATGTACTGTCGGTATGTTAGTTTCTCAACATAAGTTTGAATCATATTCTGTTTATATTTGTTGCTTGTTGCTTAGATGACATGTATTACGATGGTACAGCTCTAACTCTGCCATATAGCAATTGTTAATATGCTATTTTATTCTTTGTAGTTTTACCCTACTTCCATTCAACCATTAAACAAGAAGAACTGGAATCCTCTTCAGCGTGGTGATTGGGAGAGGAGTTGTTTGTCTGCTGACTTGTGCAGGGCGTATAAGGGTGGCAGAACAGTAAAACGACAACCTCTCAACGGGCTGAGATACATCAGAAGAGGTCAGTGTCATCGCTACAGTAAAGAAGTGATACAGGCACTCCGGTCAGGCTCATATCCCATTATGGAAAAACAGAAGTCTGGCTCCCAAAGCAGTCTCGTCACCCAATCTCGTTGGCCAGCAGCTTCAAAATGCTCTCGTGGCTCTTCTTCCAGTTCAGCTGCCGCTATAGCCTTCGCAGAGGCAGAAGAAGCCAAGGCTAAAGCCAAATATGCAGAAAGAGAAATGCAGATTAAGATGCAAAAGGCACATTTAGACGCAGAGAAAACATGCTTAGATGCGCGACTCGAGGTTCTAAATGCTGAAAAAACTGCCGCCGCTGCGGTTGCAAAAGCCGAAGCATTAGCGACAGCTCTAGTTTGTGACAAAGAGTCCGCCTGTGAATTAAAAGGGGACGCAGGTCGGAGCTCCCATGATTCTGTTCAGCGAACCAAAGATTACATTCAAGAGCAGAACAGACTTCAGGAAGAAATACTGACGGCTCACCAGGTTGCGCTAAATGAAAGTATTTTGCCGCAGCTGCCATACGCACAGGTTTCAGATCCCTTCAGCAGGCTCTCCCCCAAGGCTGCCTCTGATGTTGAGCTACAATTTACAAGTACACACACAGTCAAGACAGAGAAACAATCTACCCATTCAGAGGTGAATGCCATTGAGCCATTGCAGCTCATGGGGCATCCAGGCCCCAGTATTCGAAGGCATGATACCTGCTTTAGTTATTCTCGGCCACCAGAGAACGTGAGTCCCCCATCTGGGAACCTGCAATATCCTGGTGTAGGGCCGCCGTCGTGCCCAGCTCCATTATACCCAACTTATCAACAAGTCAAGCCATGCCCGCCATGCCCGCCTTCTCCTATAAAATATTCTCAGACCATCGACAATACTCCGCAGGCTCACTATAGAGACAGTCAGAACATTGCTGACCTCGTTAAGTACATGGCACGCAGAGAAGTAATTGCCACAGGCCTACTGCAGTTTGATGATCGGCCAGAAAATTATAGAGCTTGGAAAGCATCATTCCAAAGCCTCGCTATGAGCCTCAACCTTTCTGCTAAAGAAGAGATAGATCTCTTAGTCAAGTGGCTTGGTACAGAGTCAAGGGAACAAGCTAAGCGAATCAGAGCCGTGCATGTCTACATCCCAGAAAAGGGACTTCAAATGATATGGCAGCGGCTAGACGAATGTTTTGGGGCACCAGAAGTCATTGAGAGTACTCTGTTTAAAAGAGTTGATGGCTTTCCAAGGATTGCAAATAGAGATTGGAACAAGCTGAGAGAATTAGGAGACTTGCTGACAGAACTCCAAGCAGCAAAATCAGAAGGAATGCTTCCAGGCCTAGCATGCTTAGACACTGCACGTGGCGTGTCCAACATTGTTCAGAAACTGCCCTTTAATCTGCAAGAGAGATGGATGATGTTAGGCTACATGTTCAAACAACAACACGGGGTCTCCTTCCCTCCATTCTCTGTGCTTGTAGATTTTATATCAGATCAAGCTAAGATGCGTAACGACCCTAGTTTCTTCCTTCCGCAAGCAGGCTGCAGCAAACCAGACTACCCTAGAACTACAAACAGGGCGCCCATCTCAGTCCACAAGACATACGTCTCTCTAGATAAAACAACAAATAGTGGTATGCAGGACACAAACATCAACCCAGAGAAGCTGTGCCCTATTCATAAGAAGCCACACCCCCTGCAAAAGTGTCGCGCATTCAGAGAGAAGTCTTTAGAAGACAGGAAAGCCTTTCTAAAACAGAATGGTATTTGTTTTAAATGTCTAGCTTCAACAACACATCTAGCGAGGAACTGTGAAAGACTTGTGAAGTGCAGCGAGTGTCACAGTGAAAGGCATCACTCAGCTCTACATGCGGTATCCATTCCTGAATCTGTGAAGGCCCCCACCTTTACTGGAGATCAAGGCGGGGAGATGAGCTGTTCTTCTAGAGAAGAAGCATCAGCCAACTGCACCGAAATCTGTGGAGATAATGTGAGGGGCAAATCATGTTCAAAGATTTCCTTAGTAAACATATTCCCGACCGGCTGCCGAGAAGAAGCGATCAAGGTGTACGCTGTTATTGATGATCAGAGTAATCGTTCTCTCGTAAGATCTGAGTTCTTTGATGTTTTCAATTTAACACTAGAAGTCCCTGAAATTTCAACCACCCCCCTGAAGTCCCTAAAGAGGGTCCAAAGAACCTTAGTCCAAACTGACACCTCTGGTGGCTCCAATTAACATCCATTCATTTGCAAAAGTGCCCATTGCCTGAGGAATCAGCAGGGGGAGAAGAGCTGAACTTGCCTCCAGTGTTATGTAAATGAGGCGTGTGTCAGGTATGGGTGGTTGCTGCTGAAAGCTTGCACCTCCTTGGCTGCCATATGAGACTGTGCAAGATCTCTTGCAAGAAGTCTCCTCATCTACAGAACCATATGTTTGAGATTTGATTTGTGAAAGGTTGAAATAATGTGAAATTGACATAAACATAATATTTGAATTATAATGGCATATAGGTGGCATATTCATTAGTCAAAATGGCTCTGATATTTTTAACCTTATTTTAAGTAGTTTTGTCTTTTGAAAAACTGCTAATAGGTAAAAATGTTTTTACATAAATGTATACAAAAAACCCTCAGCTACTTGAAATAGAATAATATTATTGAGCAATTTTAACTTATCAAGATCAAGATTTTGCAGTGTGTCTCTTCCAAATACAGCCATAACCAGCAAACAAAAATAGGAAATTTAGGAAATCTTACCAAAAGAGATATCACTACTACAGATTTTCACTACTCTCTGAAAACTAACAATGTGTTGTGTGTGACGTTTGTGACCCTAGGCTTGAAAATTGCTTCATATGGGCTTTTCAAACTTTTTTTTTGGCCCACCTCCACCCTTTCCCCTTGGGAGGACAACTTTGTTTTCATGTAAGGATCAAAAGAAAACAAATCTGTATAATACAGTACAATAGTGATAAAAACAATTGGGGTTAGGTGAACCATACAGGACAGGAGAAAAAAGAGGGGGAGAGAAAGTAAAAAGGGAAAAGACAGAAGAGCAGAAAAAACAGCTCAAATGTTTCACCAACTGCTGCTACTAAATGAAGAGCAGAAAGTAAGACATACAGCACAAATGACTGATGTATGTGTGTGTGAGTGTGTGTGTTTATGTAAGTGCTACATAGGATAAATGTACAGAATGTACTTATTAGCAAGGCCCCAGAGGCTAGAGGCAGGCAGAGAAAGACCAGGGAACCCCACCCGCCCACGGCCCCTCCAGGATCATGTCCAAAGCCTGCTGTGTACTGGAAACCTTTGCTATCCTTGCTTCTCAGTCAACAGAGTAATTGAAATGTGTGGTGACATGAATTTTCATCCACATGTAGGTGGCTACAGTCATCTTTCTCTTTATTATAAAACTGACACAGACATTATTTGAACTATAATTCTAAAACATCTCAAGTCTGCCTCCTTTGTACTAATTTTGGATTTTTTTCTCACTGCAAAAGGTGACATGATTATTGGTCAAAATAGCTAAAGTTCAGATTTCTCTGAAAGGGTCTTTTCTTCTCCATCTGAGTCAATGGATCAACATAGCTCACACTATCACCCATCCCCCCGTCTACCTAGAAATGGCTGCATGACAAAGGATGGCCTCATGGCCTCATGATCCAAAATACCTCAGCACTGGCTTTTGGCAGGCTCAGGTAGAAATGTAGTAATGTTAGTAATGTTTTTCTTCTAAAAAAGATAAGTGGGTTCAAAATAACAATTTTTGAAAAAAATTACCAAATTAATTGTGTTGATCCACCTCAAAAAAGGTCATGCAAAAGTCTGTAAGCTGGTCCTGAGTGTGTCTGCCCATCCCCCAGCTGCATTGTTGTGCAGGGGACATGCATAAGGTGAGAGAGGCAGTCAGAGGGCCTGGCTGAGAGCAGCAGCTACAGAGGACATGATGTAAGTTTAGAAATATATACAATTAAGTTGAAATGTTCTCAACAGAGCACTCACATACAATTATCCATTCAGTCTGCCACTCCCTCATTTGGGGAGAAAGCTACACTATTGTGGCTATTCCCCACTTTAGACAATTTGGACAATTTTTAATCATGGAGGGGTCTGAAATTTTCGTCTTAGGTGCATGTCCTCACTGTATTGGAATATTTTATTGTCTGAGTGAAAGAGAAACAAAATGGGGTCACTAAAGTGGGAATAGCCACAATACTGTAGCTTTCTCCCCAAATGAGGGACTGGCAGACTGGGTAGATAGTTGTATGTGAATGCTCTGATGAGAACACTCATGAACAATTGTGCAAATGTGAGATGTGTCGACTGCTACAGATACACGTGTGGCAAATGTACCAGGGAGATACCCTGGCAGTGCCAGGCATGTTCTGACAGACTGCTGAAGTGCTAGTCACACAAGAAGGACATGCCACTCACACACACACACACAAACAAACACACACACAGCCCTGCATTGCAGCCTATTGTAAATATGTGTGGAATTGTTTTATTCCTTGTATTTTTTGTATAATTTTATGGCAATAATAAAAAGCATGGAACATAAAAAAGCATGGAAACATAACAGTTGTTCTTTTGTATGTTTCTCATGCTGAAATTTCAGTCCTCCTGACTTAGACACAAATGCTTCTGGTCATTACTCACATGTACCTGGCTATAAAATTTCTAATTTTCTATTTAAAATATAAAAAAATAATGTATTGTTTGTGCTTTGTTGCTCAGATAAAACTAAACTAAATACAATATATATAACCTTTATATTATAAAATACAATAAACTGAATAGAACTAACTAGAAACTAAATGGCTAAACTCAATGAAAAACAACAATTAGTTGTGAGCTGAAGCATGCCCCCTCCTGTGGTGCGCCAGTAATGGCCTTATTTACAGAACAAAAGTGCCTGCTTACAGCTGATAATAGGGTGTTAGCTAAAATCCTTCAGTTCTCTCGACCCTTCTCTGGGTTCCGATAGTAGAAGTGTTGAAAGACCCTTCTCTGGGACTTCTAGTGTTAAACAGTCAAAGTTTTCCTTACACCCTAAAAACATGTGCAGGTGTGACAGAGGTGAGCGGCAGGCGAGCCTACGGCTTTCAAGTGAGTTCTATAGATGGAAAAGTCACTCTTCCGCTTCCAACTTTGATTGAATGTAACGAAATCCCTGACAACCGTTCAGAGATCCCCACGCCACAAGCTGCACAACATCACCCACACTTGAAACCTATAGCAAAACAGATACCAGAGCTCGACCATGACGCTCCAATAATGATCCTGCTTGGAAGGGACATGATCAGAATTCATAAGGCCAGAGAACAGATAAATGGACCACACGACGCACCATACGCTGTAAGACTGGACCTTGGTTGGGTCCTGGTTGGCAATGTCTGTCTTGGCAGAGTCCACAAGCCATCTAGTGCTGAGGTCTTCTTCACGAACACTCTAGAGAAGGGAAGATGTTCACTTTTTGAGCCATGTCCTAATACCTACCGGGTGAGAGAGGGTGTCTGTACAGCGAAGACCTCAAGAACCCCTAAAGATGTCCTCGATAAGACCTTATCACAAGGAGAGAGCAAGTGTCATGTCGGAGGTGACATCTTCAAGAGAACAGAGCATGACGAAAAGCCAGGGCATTCGATTGAAGACTTGACCTTCCTTCGCATCATGAAAGAAGGTTTTTACAAAAATGAAGGGAACAGTTGGGTAGCTCCCCTTCCTTTCAAGCTCCAACGACGGCGCCTACCAAACAACAGAGAACAGGCTTTCAACCGCTTTCGTTCTTTACAACGCTCCTTCTTAAAGAGACCGGATATGAAAGAACACTTCTTCGGCTTCATGCAGAAGTTACTGGAGAACAGTCATGCCGAAAGGGCCCCCCCACTCCAAACACAGGAAGAATGTTGGTACCTGCCATTGTTCGGGGTTTACCACCCAAAAAAACCGGGACAGATCAGAGTGGTTTTCGACTCAAGCTGTCAGTGTGAGGGAGTGTCGCTTAACGACGTACTCTTAACTGGACCTGACCTCAATAATAACCTTCTCGGGGTTCTCATGCGTTTTAGGAAAGAGGCAGTGGCTATCACCTCAGATATACAGCAGATGTTCCACTGTTTTATTGTTAGACCACAAGACAGAAATTTTCTCAGGTTCTTCTGGTACGAAGACAACAACGAAAACAAAGATGTCGTAGAGTTCAGAATGAATGTCCATGTCTTCGGGAACAGCCCCTCTCCGGCTGTTGCAATTTATGGCCTCAGACAAGCGGCAAGGGAGAGAGAGGTGGAATATGGAGCAGATGCCAGAGAGTTCGTAGAAAGAGACTTCTACGTTGATGATGGTCTAAAATCACTGCCTACTGCCATAGCTGCCATCGACCTCCTAAAGAGAGTACAAAGCATGCTAGCCTTCTCTAATCTGAGGTTGCATAAGATTACATCAAACTGCAAAGAAGTCATGAGCGCTTTCCCTTCAGAAGACCAGGCAAGCTGTCTGAGAAACCTAGATCTGGGTAGTGACACAGCGCCAGTTCAGCGCACCCTCGGGGTCGCTTGGGATCTTAAGAACGACACATTCACCTTCCAGGTGTCCGGCGACAGCAAACCCTTCACGCGACGTGGAGTCCTCTCCACCGTGAATAGTCTATATGATCCTCTGGGATTTGCAGCACCAGTCATAATCCAAGGTAAAGCTTTTCTTAGAGACCTCACAACACACTCTCAAGACTGGGATGAACCTCTACCTCTCAGTAAACGAGAGCTGTGGGAACGGTGGAGAGACTCCCTGCAAGAGCTCCAAAGTCTACACATCCCCAGAGCCTACACACAGGCCTCTCTCTCTACTTCTCTAAGACGAGAGCTTTGCGTTTTCTCAGATGCTTCTGTCTCGGCGATAGGTGCAGTAGCCTACCTGAGGGTCTTAGACACAGAAGGGAACTACCAGACAGGTTTCATCTTGGGGAAAGCCAGGCTTGCCCCACGTCCTGATTTAACTATACCCAGACTCGAACTCTGTGCTGCGGTGTTAGGTGTGGATGTGGCAGATGTTATAAGAGCTGACATTGACATTGAATTCGATAAGGTCACGTTCTTTACTGATAGCAAAATAGTCCTTGGATACATTAACAATGAAAAACGTCGATTCTATGTATTTGTAAGTAATAGAGTCCAGAGGATTAGAAGGAGCTCTCAGCCATCACAGTGGTGTTATGTGTCCAGCGATCAGAATCCAGCTGATCTAGCAACCAGAGGTGTCCCTGCGGCTGACCTCAAGGAAACTACATGGCTGACAGGCCCTGCATTCTTATTGCAGTCAGACCAAACAACCTGCCACGAGCGTACCTTTGACCTTATCAATCCTGATGACGATTTAGATGTCCGCCCTGAAGTAATGACGTTGGCTACTGTCGCCATGGATCCCCATCTCGGTGCAGGACGCTTCAGTCGCTTTTCCACCTGGAAGTCATTGATTCGGGGAGTCTCTGGCCTGATGCACATCGCTGCCTCTTTCAGAAAAGACTGCGACACAGATCCAAGAGGCTGTAAGGGTTGGCACCACTGCGCTGTACCCCGTGATGTCAATGAACTTATACGAGCCAAAAACATCATCATTAAGGCAGTACAAGCGGAAGTTTATGCGAAAGAACTTCAGTGCATTAGTAGCGGAGAAAAGCTCCCAAAGGGTAGTCCTCTTCTTAATTTGAGTCCTGTCACGGGAGAAGACGGGTTCTTGAGGGTCGGGGGACGCATATCTCAAGCATGCATCCCAGATGAGGAGAAAAAACCAATTATAATCCCAGGACGACATCACATCGCGGTTCTGATAGCGAGACATTACCACGAACAATGTCAACACCAGGGGCGACATTTCACTGAGGGTACTGTGCGTGCTGCAGGTTATTGGATTGTGGGGGGCAAAAGATGTATATGCTCGCTTATCCACAAGTGTGTTACTTGCCGAAGGCTCAGGGGTGAGAACAAAATACAGAAAATGGCAGACTTACCTGCGGACAGAGTAAGCATGGAGCCTCCATTTACATATGTAGGAGTTGATGTGTTCGGGCCGTGGACCGTCTCCACTCGCCGCACAAGGGGAGGTCATGCTAATGACAAGAGATGGGCAGTACTATTCACTTGCTTGAGCATAAGGGCAATTCACATCGAGATCATTGAAAGTATGGACACCTCTTCTTTCATAAATGCCATGAGACGTCTCATTGCTCTTCGCGGCCCAGTGAGGCAGATACGGTCGGATCGGGGAACCAACTTTATAGGAGCATGCAGAGAGTTGAACATCTCTTCCAACTTAGATGAGAGCAAATTGTCTAGATTTCTCACAGATCAAGGATGTTCTTGGGTCTTTAACCCACCCCATGCCTCACACATGGGGGGTGCATGGGAGCGGATGATCGGTGTCACCCGAAAAATTCTGGATTCTATGATGCTGCAAACTCGACCCGTGAAGATGACTCATGAAGTTCTAAGCACATTCATGGCTGAGGTGACTGCTATAGTGAATTCCAGGCCTCTGATACCTGTTTCTTCAGATCCTGAGGACCCTTTCGTCTTAACACCTGCAACTCTACTCACACAAAAGACCGGTTCCTGCCCTGTTCCCCCAGGTCAGTTTAGTGGGGCTGACCTTTACAGACGCCAGTGGAAACATGTCCAAAGTTTGGCAAACACCTTCTGGGACAGGTGGCAAAAACAATACCTGTGTACACTTCAACCAAGAAGGAAGTGGCGAAACGACGAGAACAACATTACGGAAGGGAGCGTGGTGCTTGTGAAAGACTGTCAGTCGAAGCGAAATGACTGGCCATTAGGCCGCATCAGTAAAGTGTTACCAAGTGAAGATGGGAGAGTTCGCAAAGTAGAAATCAAGGTTGCAGATAAAGAAGGGACTAAACTTTTCTTGAGACCTGTCACGCAAGTAGTGACGCTGCTTCCGGCTGAGTAACGGAAGAACTGATGAGGTTTTTTTGTCATTTAGGTTAACGGTAGTGGTATCCACAGATACCAGGCGGGGAGTGTATTGTCAGTCTATGTATGGGGTGGGTTTGAGACTTCTATTTTGACGAGGTGTAGTTTGAGGTTCATTTTGATGATGTCACCAACACTGTGTTAGTTCAGGAAGTGCATTGTCAGTATATGAGAAGAGAGTCTCATGTCTGCATGTTGTAATCAATTGCCATCTGTTACATCTCTCGCCTTTCAGATGTACTGTCGGTATGTTAGTTTCTCAACATAAGTTTGAATCATATTCTGTTTATATTTGTTGCTTGTTGCTTAGATGACATGTATTACGATGGTACAGCTCTAACTCTGCCATATAGCAATTGTTAATATGCTATTTTATTCTTTGTAGTTTTACCCTACTTCCATTCAACCATTAAACAAGAAGAACTGGAATCCTCTTCAGCGTGGTGATTGGGAGAGGAGTTGTTTGTCTGCTGACTTGTGCAGGGCGTATAAGGGTGGCAGAACACTTTGCAACGAGTAACAGTACGTACGGTGTATACAGTACAGTATATCAATACTACAAACGTTTTTTGTAGTACTGTAATAACTATTTCTCCTACATTTATTTTATTGTTTAATTATACATGTTGCGTGTGCCTTTATTAATAAAGAAAATGTCTTTTTTTCCACATTTACGCTAGTTTTGTGACTTTTTTAAGGACCGGAACCAATTACAATACTTTGTTAAATTGCTTCGAGAACCGAGCAGTTCAAGATACGAGCACGGGTCTGGAACGGATTAAACTCGTATCTCGAGGTACCACTGTATTGTGATGACGGTCACAGAGGGGCTGATGACATCAGTGAACAGGACATGACAAGGACTTCCAGGCTGTATTTAATTTACCAATGAATATTTCACATTGGGTGTTGAGTTCATTTGTATGTATGTGGTTTAGTTGTGTCCATATTTCTTTTTTTTTAAACACGTTAGCAGTTGTTACCACGCATGCGATGTGTGTACATTTTATTTAACCCTCCTCAACTTTCACCACCAACTTATTGTCAGTTGCTCCATTTTAAATAAATAAATAAATAAAATGTTCAGTACAAGCTTACAGTTTCTTTATTCATTTCCACCAATGCCAAAGTGTTTTTGGAATGAGCTCAGTTTATTGTCAGACAGTTTGTACACTTGGAGCTTTTGTGCACAGAAAACCCAGACAAAACTGTGACCTACTCACATTGTCACGTAGGGCACCACCCCCTCTCCTAGCTGTCACTCTGGGTTCCCTTGTGTCTGCGTTTACTTGCCTGTTCATCCCGCCCTGCTCGTTTGTCTCCGTGATTCCTCGTTTGTAGCCACGCCCCTGTATTATCATTCCCACCTGTTCCTTGTTTCAGACCTGTGTATATTTGCCCCTGAGTCTCCCTTGTCCTTCGTCTGGTATTTTGGATGTTTGGTTTGTCATTGCCCGTGGTTTGTTCCTGCTTTATATTCCTTACCTGTTTCTCGTGTTTTCTGTTTGTCATGCCTGTGTACGCCTGTTTTACGGACTGCCCTCCTATTATGAACCCGGACTGGCTTAGCGACGATGATGATGGTATGCCCTTGAATAAATCTCGCTCTTCTCACCATTTGTGTCTGTTCTCTCGCTCCGCAGCGCGAGCTTCGTTACACACATTCAGAATTTTATAACAAAATATACTGTTATGACCAATGACCTCCTACGCAGGTTCACAGGTTTATAATGTAAACCCATATTTTTTTAAATAATGAGGATGTTCTTTCAGTATGGATAGCAATAAGGATACATTTCTTTTATATACTCTGTTCTCTCAGGAGGTAGTTTAATTGGGCCTGTCACTCTACAGCCCCTGACCACTCCCCTTTGGGCGTGTGGTTACTAGTGAAATAGTTAAGCTAATGTTAGGGGGTGTGGTTAATATTGAAATAGTTAAGCTGATGTTAGGGGGTGTGGTTAATATTGAAATAGTTAAGCTGATGTTAGGGGGTGTGGTTAATATTGAAATACTTAAGCTGATGTTAGGGGGTGTGGTTAATATTGAAATACTTAAGCTGATGTTAGGGGTTTTCAGAACTCTCAGAGCAGAAGTTTGAACTGAAGGATGTGGCCCATTAGGAAACCCGACAACTGAGGGTCGTGTCTTGGTGCTAGTTGACAGCTGGTTATCGTTTCTTTCTTTTAGATTTGTCACAGGTTTTGTGTTGGTGCACGTTATTCATTAAATCCTCTTTTTCCCCCCGAGACTGGCGTGATCGCTTCCTTCTTTATTTGGACTCTTTCGCCCATCACTCAATGGGCGAAGGAGTGCAAATAAGTACAATATTGTTGTAGTTTTAGGTACAACAATATTTGTAGACAAATATTATAAATACTCTATTTCAGAACTCTCAGAGCTGAGGTCTGAGCTAAAGGGTATCAGAACGGTGATCAGACATTGAATCTGATTCTCTGAATTTCAGGTACTGGGCTAAGGGGCAGCCAGACAATGCCCATGATGAAGACTGTGGTGAGATTATGATGCTTAAAAGGCTGACAGGTTGGAATGACTGGATTTGCTCTAATAAAAACAAGTGGATCTGTGAATTGGCCGATCCTGATATTTAAAAAATGTTTGCTAGAATTACCATGTTGACTAATGCATGTATACAAACATTTGAACATTTAACAGTTTATATTCAAAATATAGTACATACCCGATACTGCATGTGATGGCAGACTACACACTAAGTAGGTTGACTCCGAACTTTACTTCCTGCGCCCGGGCACTCTCCTACAAGTGAACATCCTCCCCCCTACCTTCTCAAACCTCCAGAGGGCAGTAACAACTCCTGTCGGTTACTTCCTAACACAACAGGTCAGCCCAGACGCCACCAGAGGGCGCGCACGGGCACACTTTTACAATCACTCACACCCACACCTACACTGTGCACACCCTCTCACTCCAAGCCACTCCCATTATCACTTTCCCCTCAGTATTGACACCTGTGCCTCATCAAGACAAGGCATACTAAAAGCCTGCAGGTCGTGCAGTCCAGTGCTGCACAATCATCCCTGATCTTTACCTTGCATCGTGGGAAGTAACCTGCACTCTCTTTCAAGCTTCCTGTCACCTGTGGAACTCTTCTTTGGACTCTTGAGTATTCGTCTTACGTTACATTTGCCAAGTGGCCTGAGTTCCTGTGTTATTTTGTGATGAATAATAATAGCTTTATGATACAGCCTCCTGCCGCCTCTGTGCCCATGTCACAAATATACAGTATGTATGTATAAATTAATAAATGTATGAATTTATTGTATATTTTAATAAAACAATGTTTTATTGTTTGTTTGAATTTATTTCTCTCTCTCTCTCTCTCTCTCTCTCTCTCTCTCTCTCTCTCTTACAAAACACACTCACACACAAACCAGACATCTCTTCTTACTTCAGTTAATTCACATTGTACATTGTCTTAAATTATATGTTCACTACTTTCTTAATTACTTTACCTAGAGCTATTGTAGCTCACACACAAACTTCAGCCTGCACCCCCCCCCCCCCCCCCCCCCCCCCCAAAAACTGCCACCCCTGCTAAGCAAGGTACCCCTGAGGTTCCAGTGTGGCACACAGGAAGCTCAATTGTTTTTATTCCTGTATGTCTGTGTCTGCCTGTCCGTGTGTTTTTCCCCAACCCATTGCTTCCTTTTGTGCCTGTGGTGGGTATTTAAGTGTGTGTCTCGTCCTTGTTCCTCGTCAGTTATTGTTGGACTCGTAAAGTTGGTGTTTTGTGTTTATCTGTTTAGTGCAGTGACGACAGATGTACTTTGTATGGCTGTGCTGTTTTAATCTATGCCTGTTGTTATTTGACAACCACCAGGTGTCACTGTTCTGCCATCAATTTTCAGTGTTCCAGGCACCATCAGGAAAAAGCCCCACAAGCTTCATGTCTGTTCATCACTACAAACAACCCTATACTGGTCTAAAAATGTTCTTTTAGCAATGGTATGATACTGTGAAAAATAGATACACAATCCATCATTGAAAAGTGGTACCAGGTATCTTCATGGCAGCTTCCTGGTTTAAGAAATATTCAAAAAGTCCAGATAAATGTCAGAGCAAATTTCAGTAGGTCATAATTTGGTCATAATTTTGATGGGAGGGAAAGACTGAATGCTGTTCATATTATGGCCATTTAGACGTTCTGTTAACCACACTAGTACAGAGGTTTCTGCTTTGTGATCTTATTGCTTATTATGACATGACCGTCATATGTCTGTCTTCTCTTTTAACACAGCAGGCAGGAGCATGTACACCCGCATACATACATACATACGTACACACACACACACACACACACACACACACACGCACACACACACACACACACATACACATGCAGGCAACTCAACTCAACGCACTCAAGCACGCACGCACACCCAGGCAACACGGTGGTTTGGTGGTTAGCAAGTTTGCCTCTCAGCACTTGGGTCTTTGGTTCAAGTCCCTATCTGAGTGGAGTTTCTATATTCTCCCTGTGGCTGCATGGGTTTCCTCCAGGGTCTCTGGTTTCCTCCAACAGTCCAAAAACAGAGATTAGGTAAATTAGTAGTCCCTGACAAAAATTTCCCCGAGTGTGTGTGACTGTGTGTCTCTTCATGTTCAATAAAATACATGTGTCTGTGCATGAATGTTTGTGTGCTTGTATGCCCAGTGGTGGATGGTGCTCTGTCACTAGGGTCTGTCCTCTCTCCCCTTCCTGCACCCCATTCAGTCCCCCAGGAGGCTGTGGATTCTGGTAGAGAGAATGCTGGACCAAGTTATTTGAGTGACTGCTGCTTCTCATAAGTGTGTGATTGGTTGTGTAAGGTGTCATGTTAGAATAAAGGAAGCAATGAAACCATACAATTTATGGTATTGTCTATCATGCATTCAGCCCTCAAAGGACTCCAGTACCCAGAATTCCACAGGCTGTCTTGGTCATCCACCCCTCATTATTGAGTGACACCTGTTTCCCATTTACTGACATACCTGGACTCATTCATTTGTTATTTTGTGTTTGACAAGTATTGCCAAATTTAGTTTTGATGACAAAATTGTTGATTGCAGCCTAAGTAGACCGCATCGACCGCAGCCCACGGAGGGCACACACTTCGAAGGCCAGGTAGGCTGCATCTCACGGCTGTTAAACGAGACAGTCTAGTCTTCGCAAGACGTATGTATGTTTGCGTGACCACGCTCTGCCCCGTTACATACGTGTTACATACGTTACATACGTGTTAGCGAGCTGTCCGACAAAATGGAGCCAGAAACCGCTTTTTTTTCTGTTATTGGTTTTTTTTGAAGAACTAGGCATTATCTGTCGACAAAATTCAATGTATTTGAAAAACATTACACTTTAGTAAATACTCAAAGCACAGGTTTACCTGCAATAACATTAATAATTTTACAATATATTAATTATTATATAATAATTATAATAATAATAATAATGTTATTTAGCATCTCATTGCAGTATAAATTTCCATATTTAAAAAATACCTACATTTAAAAACGAATTCTTTGGCCTGTACACTAGACTCAGCCATGTCGCCTGTTTATTGTTCATAAAGCAATGAATCCTGGGATATCGTGGGACGCGAAGGATACTCAGATGCATCATTCGTTTTTGGGGTTTTGAAGGCTACATTCGTCGGCCGCATAAGGAGGAGCCTGCGAATTGGGACAGCCTTCGGCGCGGCATATTGACATAACTGGCCTACAAATGCGCACTTCGTGGGCTGCAGCCCCTGACTTGACATGCACCCTCTTTCAGTAGCCTGCGGTAAACGAGTAAACAAACCAGTTTTGCTTCAGTGGTTCACCTTCAACTACTAATAACCCTAGTGATCTACATAGCGGTGATGGCTAGCTAGCTAGCTAGAAGCTGCTTCTGTGCAAAATTCGTCATTTATTCTTTATAAAATTATTTTTACTTTTTTTAATGATTTCGTTTTTGTCTTTTGCCTAGATGTTTGCTTTGTAGATGTGAAAGTATAGTATAGAACAGGGGTAATCAACTATATTGTTCCGCGGGCCAAATTTGGCAGATAGCTCTGACCAGCGGTCCAGGGGACGGGAGGGGGGGTGGCAAACGTAAGTTGTTGAGGGGGGTGGGGGGGGGGGGGTGGCGGTGAACGTAACACTCGTGACGGAGTGTTTTTTTCAATAGCGTTGAAATAAGTGCTCCGGTTTAAAATTAATTACTTAATGGGATGGCATTTGGGTCCGTATCCAGTTAATCAGGAACGGGATTGGGTCCGGACAGGACTGCGTTCGGGTCCGGATCCAGACCGCGGTCCGCCTGTTCGTGACCTCTGGTATAGAATAATCTAGATGAGTGGATATGTTTTGGCTAAGCTGATGTCAACTCTGTAGTTTGTAGTTTGGTGTACACATTTCTATATACTTGTATACTACTATATATTACATGTTTGACTATTTTTGTGAAGCAAACACTTGAGCAAACATATTTCAAGCATCAATATTATTGATCTCTTTCAGTAAATGTGTCAGGAACAGCACGTGACTGCCGAATTAGTCCTTACACCTGCCGCTCGTTTACTCCCACATTCACGAATACTTAGGCTTCCCCCTCTCACTTCCGGGTTGTGAAGTATTGTTGGCATGCAACTTACAAAGCGTTATCTCTCCGTGATTGATCTCCTGTGTATTGACCTCTGCTCTCGTTCCAGACCTAGTTCCCAGCCTAGCCCTCTTGTACCTCCAGCCCTCTGTCTAGCCGGCGTGAACTTGGACCGTCCTGACCTCAACCACCGCACTCTTACACTTCACACACTCTACGGAGTTATTCACCTGTACGAGTACTCGGTACTCACTTTAAACAATAAAACCACTGCATTCCGCAATTGGATCTGTGTCTTCCTGGTTGGATCGTTACAAAATGTGTAGTTTCATATAAAATATGAAAGAATTTTTGAAAATGTGCCTCATATTTTCAGGTTTAGGACCATATTATTTATTTATGCAATACTCTAAGTCAATGTAACCTCATTAGGAAGAGAGCTGAGATTGTTCTGAACATTTTGATATGAGACGTGGGTAAAATGCTATAATTATGTTTAGAGACACATTTATGAAACCATGCTTAAACAGCAAAAATGCCCAAAGTTCTTAACTCCAGATAGAGGCTCAGTTAAAAATGTTATTCTCACAAATCCAAACAAAATGGTCAATACAAGGATAATCAGCCCAGGTCTTTACATTAGACCCATAGCCAGTATTAACACAGTCCTCATCTCCTGCATTACTGTTTGGTTCCCCACGATCCCAGAATCTGAAACAGAGAATCAGAGGTTCACCTGTGTTTCTAAAGGTAATGAGCAAGAGTCATTAACTCCATCATGATCAGACTTCAGTTCAGTGGTCTCTTACCCAGTGGTCAGTGCTGTACCGTCCACCCATTTCCAAGTTCCCTCTTTCTCACTGTCAGTCAAGCCAATCCAAGCACGCACGCTGCTGAGAGTTTTACTGATGAACTCCTGTCATTGTGGTAAAATGGTATAATTTATTGTCTCCCCCTACCCACCTGTCCCTCTGCTCCACCCTCACATGTTAATCTGCTCCGCCCTCACCTGTTCCTCTCTGCTGTTTATGATCACCATGTCTGCTCCTCTCTCTCTGCAGTCCTGTCTGCTCTCACTCCAGGTCTTCTCTTCAGTAGAGATGTAGTAGATACTGGAGCTGAAGTATCTCCATCCTGATATAGAAATCTATTTCTCAGAACACTTATTTAACAAAGACCCAGGTTCTATACTGCATTGTGAAAAAAATCTTAGTCTTGTTTATGGTACTGGGACAGCACTATATAACATAAATAAACATTATTATATAATTCATGCATTCATGAAAATTGAAAGGACGTGTAGAAATGTCCAGTCTTTCGATCTTGCAGTGGTGACCAAACAAATTGACACGTCTCTCAGCATGTTCACGATAATCACATTGACACACTGATATGTGAATATACAGGAAGAGCAGCACAGAGCCTCACCTCTGACACAAGTGTGTTGAATTACTTGGACAGAAAAAAGAAGAAGCTTGGTGCCATAGTTTTTAGTAAATCAACTAAATCAAACTACCAGCTTTAGACACAATTTCCTTTGGAACTTCCTATTGGTAATGGTGTGCAAATAATAATAATAATAATAATAAATAATAATCTTTATTTGTATAGCACCTTTTATACATGCATGCAACTTTACAGTGTCACGGTGCAGCCCCTGACCCCTCCCTTTGGGCGTGTGTTCATGTCGTCTACGTCCAGTCGTCTGCGTCTGTGTATCTTCGTGGTTGTGGTTGTGTCCGTGGGTTAATCAGAATCAACTGTGGCTGGTCTCGTCATCACGCGGGGATTATGTGGTTTGTCTATTTAGTGTGCGTTCGCGCAGTGTCCCGTGCTCGTCTTTGTTAGAGTCGTACACGTTTGTGTTTATGTTCTACGTGCACTGTAAGCGCTTCTTTGTGTCAATAAACGTATCGTTCGTCTCTAAAGACCGGACTCGTGTCTCGTCCTTCCTCCAGCGCCACAGCGTCACATACAGAATAAAAAATATTAAACATTAACATTAAAAGGAAACAAAGATAAGAAGTGTCAGGATCCCTCTTTGTCTCCTCCATTCGTTACAAGAAGACAAAAAACAAAATGTTAAAAGAAATTAAAGATAAAAAGGAAACAAACAATAAAATTGTCACGGTGGGTCGACCAGGAGGCCACTAGAGGGTGCGTGCCCTCACACGCTCACACACTACACACACGCCCCCTTGCACCAAGCCACTTCCCTGGTCCGACTGTAAAAAAAACCTAATTACTGACACCTGTACACGATCACTTTGCACCCATTTTTATGTCCGCAGGTCCTGCAGTCCAGTGCTGCACATTCCTTCGAGGACTCAAGCGTCTCCTACATCCTGCACCTACTAAGGAGATCCCTTCGTCTCTGCTCTTAGTATTTAACTCTTTTATGAGCTTTGCTATTTCTGTTTTGCTTCATGCTCATTTCTGTTTTTCGTTGTCATGGATAATTAAGCTCCTGACATGCAACCAGTGCCTCGGGCCGCCTCTATACCCCGTCACAAAAATAATGTAATGGAAAATAGATGGAAAATAATTAGAACAGACATAAAGTGTAACTAAATAAAATAAGGTAATAAAGTAAAGTAAATAAGATAACAATAACATGGAAAGCTATTAAAACTATTAAAATAATTAGAACAGAGTTAGAGTTAAAGGTAAATATGCACTTACCTAGTTCAGAAAACTTTCTTTGGAGTTGTTTTTGCTCTTTCTTTAGCTGGTCTCTTTCTACCTTCAGGGTGTTGTACTTGGTCAGTAACTGGCGTCTCTCTATAGTCTGGTTGTTGTACTTAGTCAGTAACTGGTCTCTCTCTATAGTCAGGTTGTTGTATCTGGTCTGTAGCTGGTCTCTCTCTGCAGTGAACTTGACCCACAGCACTATGATGACAGTCAGCAGGAGAACACACAGCAGCCCCAGACACACTGCAGTCAGTCTGGAACATCTGCTCCCTGTAGTTCTGGTTCCTGGGTTCATACACATTAAATCATTACATGATGTAATGTAATTTTTAAATTCTCTGTACATTCAGCATCACCATAAGAAGGTGGATTTACTACTACCCACCATAAAACTCCCAACACAGTTTTTGTACTAATGTTGTTTAAAGTGGTGGTGTGTAACTCTGGAGGGAGTTGTGCAACAGATGATAAGCAGTTTTCATAAGCTGTTCTGTGAGTTGGTGTGGTCTACTTGGTAAGATGACATTGATCCTAAATTCTTCAGTTACTCAATCTATAGTATACATGTTAAATTTAAGGTCACTAAGGTTTCACTATCGCACCAGTCTATGCTATATGCATGATTTTATACACCTTTTAGAATCTGCCATATAGTATACTTGTAATTCATTTAACTAAGTTCATTGTTTCAGGGGATCACAATCTAAACTACTTCCTGGGCTGAAGTCTCCAATATGTTTTTGAAAGGCCTTCATATACCATTGCAAGACAATACAGTGCAGACTGAACCTGAGAAGTCTTGTTAACTAATCCCCACTGTTTCCAGGGACACAGCTATGTTTAGTCAAATGCCTGTAAGTGATTAGTCATATTAGTGCAGTAATTGGTCAGTGGAAAATCCCCATAAAAATTTGCTCTTACCTCTGTACTGAGGATCTGCTGTATGAACTTTCTCAGTGTTCACACGATGAACATATTTGTTTTGGACGGGTGTGTGTTTCTTTGAGTCTAATTCACTAGAGGGCTCCTTTCCACTTCTGATCTCGCAAGTTTCTAAATGTTCCACATTCGCATAAATGTCTTCATATTCATTATCACTGTCTGAATCTGCTCTTCTGTCTGAATGTTGATAAATATCCATCCCAATCTTCAGTTGTACAGTTGTACTTCTTTTGAATAGTGTGTGAATACACAACACTCTCCACTCTCCTGTGGGTGTTAAATTAACTTTATTCCACTGACAGCAGGAAGTGACAGGGGCGTTTTCTGTATAAACCCTTGATGACAGTGGTATTAACTGTTGCGTAAATGCTTTGCATTACATACTGTGCTTTGTATGAGCAAAAACATGTCTGCTAATTTAGATTAACAGTAAGTCACTTGCGCTCTCTCTCTCTCTTGTTCTGTGTAGTGGAGACAGCAAAGGCTATTTTACTATCACATGTAGAGTGGACTCCTGTGAGAGACTGACCCATCCTAATCTCTTTGATTGTATGTAAAGATAAACACTGGTTCTCTACCCAGCAACAGGCTCCAAGGAATTCACACTCCTAATGACTTTCTTCTCCCAAAGCTTAGAAGGCTAAAATTATCTGATCATCTGAGAGTAAAACAAAGACCATTAACGTGTTCTGTTAACGTTAAGTCATTAACATGACTACAATAATGAAGTAGTGTGATTCAGTGTAACCATGTTTAGTTCATATTATGCATGTGTGCTATACTGTGACCCAGGTCAGGGAGAGCGCTGGGGGTAAGAGCACTCTGTTAACTGGTAGTCACTAGGCTACTATACTTGGGTCGTTTAGCTTTCTCTGTGTTCAACTGATTACTGCTCAGATTCAGCAACTTGTTAAAAAATTAAAACTGAAGTTAGGTTTTTTCTTTCGAATAAAATCATGTCTCTCTTTTGAATCTAGAAAGAGACTGGTTTCTGCTACATTTATATCTGTATTAGATTACGGTGATGTTTTGTATATGCACGCCTCTTCTCAAAGCTTACAGTCTCTGGATACTGTCTATCACGGAGCTCTGAGGTTCATCACCAATTTTAAATCTCTTACACATCATTGTATGCTGTATGCGCGTGTTGGATGGTCTTCGTTGTATGCTCGTAGAAAATATCATTGGTCTATTTTAGTTTATAAGTCTATTTTAGGTCTACTCCCATCCTACCTTCTGACCTATATCAGTCATAGGAGTATTGATTCTTACAATCTACGCTCCCAGAATCTTTTTTTATTGTCTGTTCCTAAAGTTAGAACTGAACTGGGAAAAAAGGCATTTAGGTTTGCAGCTCCATTTACTTGGAATGAGCTACAAAAAGACTTGAAACTTAAAGATCTGGTTTCTTTGGGCTCTTTTAAGAGGATGTTGAGCAACTTGGAGGTGGATGCTTCTAGTTGCAAATGTTTTGACTGATTAATTGATTTGACTTATTGTCTTGATTCTATGTTCTGATGTATTGAAAACTTGTTATTGTCTTTATGTATGATTGTTTTTATTGTAAATTGTGAATGTACTGCTGCCTGTCTTGGCCAGGACACTCTTGAAAAAGAGATTTTTAATCTCAATGAGGTTTTTCTGGTTAAATAAAGGTTAAATAAAAAAATAAAAAAAATTCATCAGTTGCTTCCGCGAACTCTAGGGAAGTCCATATTAGGAGATACACAGATGTGAGACAAAGTAGCCTGCTGGGTGCCTATGTTTTGGAACATGCTGTGCTTAAGATAACCTGCTTGTTAGAACTGCTGAATTGTGTTTAAGATTGTATATAAGCAGGGGGACTGCCCCCCTGCCTTCAGAGTTGTCATGCTTGAATGAGACTCTCATGTCTGGGTCTGTCTTTGTCCTATTTATATATACACTGCTCAAAAAAATAAAGGGAACACTCAAATAACACATCCTAGATCTGAATGAATGAAATATTCTCATTGAATACTTTGTTCTGTACAAAGTTGAATGTGCGGACAACAAAATCACATAAAAATCATCAATGGAAATCAAATTTATTAACCAATGGAGGCCTGGATTTGGAGCCACACACAAAATTAAAGTGGAAAAACACATTACAGGCTGATCCAACTTTGATGTAATGTCCTTAAAACATGTCAAAATGAGGCTCAGTAGGGGAGAGTGGGGTGAGTTGTGCCAGTTTTTACTTAAAGTGACTTTAAAGTGAGACTATGACAGTAATGCTTCCAACTAAAATATGTACATATATTTCAGGATGTGGGGCATCCCTGGAATCAGTCACTTTGGATGTGAAATATAGTATTCACGAAATACAGCTTTTTGAAAAAAAGTGGTCTCGTGGCACAACTTGCCCCCAGTGCGGGGTAAGTTGTGCCATTGGAGAGAATACATTGGGGTAAATTGTGCCATTGATTACTGAAGTAAAATAATATATTTTGATCTCAAGAACTGGAATGCTATATAAAAGCTAGACAAATTCAATACAAAATTACTAATTTAAGGTTTATTTAAAGTTACTTTACAACATCAAAGGCTAATTTTCTACAAGCCTATTGTGCCACATGAGCACACAAAAGATAAATTTTCTTAAACAAGGCCTAACACTTCAGAACAAAGTTCAGTTCAAAATGAAACAAAAACAGTAGCAAATATTACGTTTTTTTTAGCATAATTAGCATATATCTTAATTTTTCCCTTATTGATCCATTGCAGTTTACATTTACATAAGTTGAACCTATACGCTTTAAATAAGTCCAGTTCTTTTATATCCTATTTCTTTTCCATCTATCTTTTTCTTCTCCATGTATTGTTTTAATGACATCCTGTATATGCTCATCTCCCTCGCCACCTGACCAATAGACTTCCCTTCTACACCTCTTCACTACTCTGTCCATGTCCTCTAGAGGAGTGGAAGCCCTGCATGTCTTCGTCTTATAACTCCGTGGCATGATGGTCTATTTCTATTTTGGGTCTAAAATTAAGAATGTCACATAGTTTAAGTGATTAAATATAAGAATACAATGTACAACTACAAAAAAAAACAATATGTTTAAAATATTCATAAGTGGGTGTGAGTTGTGCCACTGGCACAACTTACCCCAGGCCCTATGGCACAAATCACCCCAACCCCACCATTTGGGAAAAAATGCATCATCCAGTAGTTTTGGGCTAACATCATGCTAGCTGCATAGACTCATAGTGTAGCTTACCAAAGTACTAAAACATGTGTAAAATGTTTTCATACTTCTCTATAACTGTTTGGACACAACAATCAAAAATCCTTGATCATAGGAATTTTACTTTGAAAGGCAAAAAAACAGTTTTTTGAACTTAAAAGTGTCTTCCACGTCTCCTGGTGTACTGGCCTGTCTCCTGGTAGCGCCTCCAGCCTCTGGACACTACACTGACAGACATAGCAAACCTTCTTGCCACAGCTCGCATTGATGTGCTGTAGCGGATACATATGTTAGTTCATGGATTATGAACGGGGCACCATCCTGATTGCTCAGGAACCAGTATTGTGATAACGGAGATAGGTGGAATATGGTTTGATCAGTCTCATTACTAAAGGGTTAAGTTCTGGTTCCGCGCAGTGACCTAATACCATCGACCATAATATGCATTTACCACCGTGACCAGATGAATAAATGTCCACATTTATTAAATGGTTAATATTACAATTGATACAAAGCATATGAATGATTTGGCTCAAATTGAAACTAAACCTATATGTGAATCTACTAATTTAAACCAGGGATATAATAGTGAACAACAAAGAATATAAAATTAAACAACAACAGCGAATGATAAATAACTGTCGGTGATCATGAGATTTATTTATTTGACTATCCTAAGACTTGCCTAACTAGCATAGGACCCAGGGATGGACACGAGGTCTTTAGAGAGAGAATAGAAAAGAGAAAGAGAAGGTTTGGGCAGGTTAATGGTAACAGTATTTACTATTTTGGACTCTGGGAGAAATAGAAGCTGGCAACCCCAAAACAGCACATGAACTGAGCGTCTTACTTCAAAGAAGAGGCGTGGTGATGCGGACCAACCGGTGCGCGTTCACGATTCGTTTCTTGAGGCAGCTAAGGTCTGCGGAGCAGGTCACGTGAGACGGCTCGAGTCGCGAAGACTTAGCGGTGACGTCACAGTCGCAGCTGGAGTGCGCAAACTTGTGCAGATGACTTGACTGAGAAAGAAGATGAGCTTGACTTGAACGACTAGACGAAATAAAAGTACTTTTGACGACGAAACGTAGAATAAAGAAAATAAAATAAAATAAAGAAGAATCTTCTGTTGGACTCGGTGAGAGCATTAGTTGCGGTTTCTTGGCATCGCTCTTCTGGACACTGCGGTGTTCGGCGTGAGTCCCACGAACAGTCGCGATCGTTTGGCGTGTTCGAGTCTTTGAGTCTCGGCGACTCTGGCGAAGTTCTCCAAGTCTTCCCAAATTACCAGGCTGCCAAGCTCATTGTTTCGCTTCGAGCATGGGCTTTTAAAACAAGTTTTAGGGGCGTAATTGTAAGGCACTTTCATGTTCATTAGGCCATTGATCATTGGCCTTTATTGATGAATATTCATGACCTTTGCCCAGACGGGGGGAGAGAGAGAGAGAGAGAGAAAGAGAGGAGCGAGGGGTGCCCGTCTTTCCAGGTCTAGTTAATGACTTAACCAAAGAAGACAGATTAACACAATATGAAGACAAAAGGGAATTCCTAAATAAATTGTCTTACATACTCTGCCTAAACAAGAATTAATTTGGTTCTATTAGTCTACATATTGAGCCATTCTTAATTTCCACTTTTGGACAATAAATTACACATAATGCACAGACAGGCATGAATGTGAGGTCACATACGTACACATAGGAATGATTACATTCGATGAGTAACATACAAACTAATACATAGATATGCATCAATGTGGTGTGTTTATACAGTAACACGTATTCTAATAAGATCACTTAATACTGAATACATGAAAGATCATAAGTTGTGTCTTTATATCAACCACATGGCACAGTGTTCACATTTAGGCACATGGTCATGTGGTCCTTTGTCCTTAAAGGCTGGAAAGCTGAATACTGGTTTCAAGAATAATTTCCTTCCTTCTAAAGTCCTTCCTGACTGTGGTCCCAGTGTCCTCCGACGAAGGTTGGTTTTGACCAGCCTCTCTTAGATGGCCTCTCTCCCAAGCTCAGGAGATCATAAGGCCAGCATTGTAGGCTTTTGGGAGGTAAACACCATTACGGATGTGGGTCCTTTGGGGCCTGTTGCTGTTGTAAAGAATCAGTGTTTATCTTTACATACCATTAAAGAAATCTGGGTGAGTCAGTTGCTCAGTTCTAGGCAAAGGATTCCATTTTGGGTGTCACAGTGAAATGGCGTTTAGCTGTCTCCACTACATGCCATCCTGGATGAACTGCACTACCTGAGCCACTTGTGTGGGTTGTAGAGTCCGTCTCATGCTACCATGAGTGTGAAAGGACCACCAACATTCAAAAGTGACCAAAATATCAGCCAGAAAGCATAGGTACTGAGAAGTGGTCTGTGGTCCCCACCTGGAGAGCCACTCCTTTATAGGGGGGGTCTTGCTAATTGCCTCTCATTTCTACCTGTTGTCTATTTCATTTGCACAACAGCAGGTGAAACTAATTCACAATCAGTGTTGCTTCCTAACTGAACAAGTTGGTTTCACAGAAGTGTGGTTGACTTGGAGTTATATTGTGTTGTTTAAGTGTTCCCTTTATTTTTTTGTGCAGTGTATTTATATATTTGTAATAAATTAATCATTTAACCACGTCTGAGTCCTCATCTATTTCTAGAAAATTTCCACGACAGGTGCGAACCGGTATACCGCCCAGCACTAATCTTTGTAACTCCAAATCTGAACTGTACACATAATTGGAATTCAGCCTACTGGAAACAACTCGGCGAACTCAATCTAAATAAACCAAACTCGAAAACCTTCCAACCATGGGAATGGTAATTATTCATAAAACCAGTATTCAGTTTTCCAGCCCTTAAAGGACCCAGAAAAACGGACCCATGTCTAAACTATGAACCTCTGCCCTTCAGATCCATGCCTGAACCATGTGCCTCTGAAATTTGAAAATTATGTGATATGTGGTTGATATAAAGACACAATAAAGACACAATTCGGCCAGAGGAGGATGGGTTCCCCCCTTGAGTCTTGGTTCCTCTCAAGGTTTCTTCCTCATGCCCTTAAGGAGTTTTTCCTTGCCAGTGTCGCCCTTGGCTTGCTCACTGGGGGCTTGGACTTGGACACTTTTTACAACAACTGTTGTGTCTAAATATGTTGTGTCAAAATATGTCAATACTGGACCTGGTTCAAGTGTGATGAGGTCTTTGATCTTCTGGAAAGCTGTCTCATGCTGTACATCCCATATAAACTCACTGGACTCTTTCAACAGGTGCCGCAGGGGTGCATTGATACTTGCAAGTCCTGGAGCAGCCTCGAGCTCACCTTTGTCTTTTGGAGACTTCATGTCTCTCACGGCGGTGATCTTGGCAGGGTCTGGCTTGACTCCGACTTTGGTGATGAGGTGACCAAAGTAGCTGACCTCAGTAGCGCAGACGATGCTCTTCTCTGGATTAGGCTTGACTCCTCGTTCTCTGGAGCTTTGCAGCATTGCACGTAGGTTTTTGTCATGTTCCTGTTTGGTCTTTCCGTAGATGAGGATGTCGTCCACTATCACCATGACGCCTTGTAGGTCCTCGTAGGTCTCGTTCACCTTTCTCTGAAACTCATCCTGTGCTGATTTCAGGCCAAAGGGTAGACGCAGGAAACGGTAGCGTCCAAACATCGTGTTGAATGTTATCAACCTGGAAGACTCCTCTGTGAGCTTTATAGCCCAGTAGCCTGATCTTGCATCCATTACACTAAAGTAACTTGCCCCAGCGAGCCTGGTTGTGATGTCATCTAGCTTTGGTAATGGGTAGTGTGGACATTTGATTACTTTGTTCAAGTCACGAGGGTCTAGGCATATCCTCAGCTTGCCTGTGCGGGGTTTTTCTGCTGCTACCAACAGTATATATACACACACACACATATATATAAATAAAGGATATGCTTGGATATTCTGAGTTTTTCTGAGTTGACCCAGTCTGTTGGCTCGGTGACTCTCTTGATGATGTTCTGCTTCTCCATGCTCTGTAGCTCCTCTCGCAGGCGATCTCTCAGCGCAACAGGAACACGCCGTGGTGGATGGACTACAGGCACTACATCAGGGTCAATGTGGATGGTGCATTCCCCTGGGAATAATCCTATTCCTTTGAACACATCTGCAAATTCCTCCATTACAGGTTGCTCAGGTTGGTTTGACACAGAGAGGATGAGCTCAATCAGTCCGAAATCTAGGCATGCTCTTAAACCTAACACTGGGGGAGCCTGTGTGTCAACTACATGCAGTTTCAAAGTCATCTGTTTGTCTTTGTACTGGCATTTTATGTTACACTTGCCTCTGACGACGAGCTGCTCACCACCATAACTGTAGAGAGGGCGTGTTGAAGGCTGAAGCACGTCGTGTATTCCCAATTCCTTGAAGACGCGTGTGGGAATGATGTTGGCTGTAGCACCGGTATCCAGTTTGAACTTGATTGCACTTTGTTTTGGTCCGACCAGCAGGCTTGTGAATACTTGTTCTATGTCATGAGCTCTGCTTCTCTGTGTTACCGCATCAATAAACAGTTCGTCCTCACTATCTGCATCGTTGTGTCATGTTCTAGCTTCACTGACTGTGTGCACTTCAGTTCTATTTCGACAACGACAAACTTTAGCAAAATGGTTCCACTTGTTGCATATTTTACATTGTTTACCTTTCGCAGGGCAGTTTTCTCTCACGTCATGTTGTTTGTTACCACAGGATCGACATGTCTTGCTTCGCTTTCGGTACTCCTCACGTCTGGATGCTGCACCGTTACCCTCTTGCACTCTGCCATGACGGGGTTTCCAAGCTGCCTTCTTTAACGGTTGCTTGCTAATAGCACGAACTGACTGTTCCCGCGAATTGTCATCCATCGTTTTAATTTGTATTTGGGCAAGTTCGTGAGATCTAGCGACGTCAAGTGCTTCCTCCAATGTCAATTCCTATCCAAAATTCAATAACTTTTTGCGAACTTTAGGTGAGTGAATTCCGAAAACAATACGATCCCGTATCATCTCATCACTGTTAGCATAGTTACAGTCCTTCACTAGCATCCTCAGGTCTGTGACAAACTGTTCGAATGGCTCGTTCCCGCCTTGCACCTTCTCATTGAACTTGTATCGGGCGAAAATTACGTTGGACTTTGGCATTACATATTCCTCAAAACGATCGTAGTATGGTTTCAACAACTTGCGTTGTGCAGCTGTTAATGTCCAAGTGTCATAGATGCCTATACCCTTTTCTCTGACCCATAGGAGAAGATAACTGCATCTTTCCTCTTCTTCTAGAGCTCTGTACGGTCCCGCGAACATTAAATCAACATGGAGTTTGAACTTGTGCCATGCTACTGACAGATTACTAGCATCCCAGTCCATCTGCGGTGTGGGGACTCCTATTGTGTCCATCTTATTTCCTTGTAGTTTCACGTTCTTTACTCTGACACCATGTCTTGTTTTCTTGTTCTAAGAAAAGATGAGCACACTGGCGTGCTATATTAACTGATACGTTTATTCAAACATCTACATGAATATACGTACATCCAACTGTGGGTAACTACTCAACTAAGTTCAACTGTCCTAGTATCATAACTACGTGCAGGCACATCGGGAAGGGGTTCCGGTAAGTATCAATAACCAATAGGATTACAGTATTACATATGGACTATGTTATAGCATATCAATCCGCTATATTCAGGATATTCAGTGTGAATATTACACTGAGTGGCAGCGCAAATGTGAATCACAGTGACAGTGCGTTCAGTGAACGAATCAGAGAGTGAACGAGAGCCCTCAGTTCAGCGAACGAATCAGAGAGTGAACGAGAGCCCTCAGTTCAGTGAACGAATCAGAGAGTGAATGAGAGCCCTCAGTTCAGTGAACGAATCAGAGAGTGAATGAGAGCCCTCAGTTCTGGGAACGAATCAGAGAGTGAACGAGAGTCCTCAGTTCAGTTCACTGAGCAAGCACAGTTCCCTCGCAATGAGAATATCCGCCTCCAGATTTGTGGGTGATTCAGTGATTCACAGACCACACAGCAGTTCCCCTGCCAGCCTGGACGATCGCTGCTGAGCTCAACTACTGAACTGAGAAAGGAACAAATCAGTTGAGGAAGTGATTCGATTCAGTACGTTCACTCAAATGATTCGTTCATTCGAACTAATCGTCCACGAATGACACAACACTACTACCAGTTATATCTCTCCCTCCCAGAGTCCGATATAGTTATTTTTTTGCCATTAGCCTCTTCCCAAATCTTCTCTTTCTCCTCTTTAAATCCTGTGACCATCGATAGTTGCTTATTATTCGCTGTTGTTTAATTTTCTATTCTTTGTTGTTTACTATTATATCTCTGGTTTAGATTAATAGATTTACATAAAGGTTTAGTTTCGTTTTGAGCCAAATCATTCCATATGCTATTCTTTATAATGCATCAATTGTAATATCAACCATTCAATAAATTCGGAAATTTATTCATTAATCTGGTCACGGTGGTAAATACATATTTTGGTCGATGGTATTAGGTCCCTGCACGGAATCAGAACTTAACCCTTTGGAAATGAGACTGATTAAACCATATTACACCTATTTCTGTTATTACAATATTGGTTCCTGAGCAATCAGGATGGTGCCCCATTCATAATCTATAAATAACCAGTGTATTCGCTATATATATATGTCACGCCTGGCTCCGCCCCCTCCCTGTCTGTCTGCCCGGCTCCTCCTCCCCTGGTCTTCTGTTTAGTTCCGCCTCTCGTTTTGTCTCATTGATTTCAGCTGTCGCTTGTTTTGTGTTCATTTGGGTTTGTATATATTCTTTGTTTTCCTGGAATGTGGTGTGGGTCAATGTTCGTGTTTCATTCAAAGTCTGTCTAGATCAGTGGTTCTCAAACTGTGGTACGCGTACCACTGGTGGTACGCAGAGCACCCCGCGGTGGTACGCCAGATGAACTCGGAAAATAAAAGATGCTTTGAGGTTTTTTTTTTTTTTACACAACACATTTTTTTTATTAAAACAGAATTATGACAAGTCCTGAAATTCAGAAACTAAAAGGGATTACTCGTATTATGTGCGGAGAAAATGTCGCTAAACAGTTCGACCTGGTGCATCTTTCAAACGACACGGTCACTCGCAGAATTGATGAAATGGTGGACAACGTCAGACAAACATTGACCGAGAGAATTAAAATGAGTAAATGCTTCTCACTGCAGTTAGATGAATCCCTAGACGTCGCAGATTTAGACAACTTGCTCGTTTACGTGCGATATGCGTATGAGGGCATGTCGCACGAAGAATTTTTGTGCTGTACCAACCACTACAAACACGAACTACAGGAGAACTACATTATAACATATGTGTGTAATGAGCAGGGTTGCCAAATGCGTGAGACACACGCATTTGACCGTCTTCACACGCCACACATCCGATTTCTCACGTCGACAAAAAAAAATCTAGTTTATTTACCTCTGATCCACATCTATGATTCAATGAGTTACTAGTTCGCTCTGGCGCCAACCATCGTGATATAGCCTAATACTTAATTCGTGTCTATTTTACATCCTCCCGGTAACAATTTACATTCGCCCCCCCGCCCCCCCCCCCGTCAACAACTAAAACTTGCCAAACAGCTTTTTCTTTTTTTTTTTTTTTTTTGGGGGGGGGGGGGGGGGGGGTAGTAGGTGGTACGTGGAGGTTTTTCGTTTGACAGTTGGTGGTACTTTGTCTAAAAAGTTTGAGAACCACTGGTCTAGATAATACGTTTTAGAATTCTTCCTCTAAGTCTTGTGCGTGCTTGAGTTCTGTATGCTGTAGTCTTGCTTCTGTTCGTTTGGTGTAAGTTAAGTCTTGCTCTAGTTTGTATGTTACATGTTAGGTCTTGCTTGTTTTATGAATATACGGTGATTGTCAATGTGAGTTAGATGTGTGTCGCTTAGTTCGAGTTTCAGTTGTAAGGTTTTGTTTCTGCTTCGTCATGTTTCTCTTCATTGTGGTTCATTTGTATATCGCCTTGGGTTGTGTAAGTTTTATTGTCGGTTCGGTCATGTCTCTTTGTGTTGTAGTCCAGCGGTGTGTTGTCCACGATTTGGTGTTTAATAATATATATATATATATATAGCCTACGCGTTCTATGTTTCCTGTGTCTTATTGTATTGGATGTATGGTCTCACATTTATGTTTATATGGTTCTGTACCACAGTGTCCTTGATTTGCCTAGTCTTATGTTTTGGTGTGTTCGTGGTCTTTAGGTGCCTCATATAAAAATAAGTTGTTGAGTTCGTTTGGTTACGCGTTGTGTTCTTCCGTGTGTATCTGTAGTCTGTGTGTCGGTGCTTGATTACTATGCCACGTAAAAGTAAAGTGATCCGTGACAGCGCTATACGGCTAGCCGGTATGGCTACGTCTAGTAGCTTAGAGTCCCGCTCTCCAGCGCCTGTGCGTCCGCCCCCTAGTCATGGTACCACCCCACCGTTACAATATATATATATATATATATATATATATATATATATATATATATATATATATATATATATATATTTATATATATACAGTATATACACACACTCATATATATAAATAAAGGATATGCTTGGATATATTGTACAGTACTGACCACTGGGGAAGAGATCTCGGAACCAAATTCTGCTCATGGTAGAGTTACTGACTCTGATTTACTGCTCCTCATTACTTTAAGAAATACAGGTGACCTTCTGTTACATGCCCACCTGTGGGCTCTGGTCCAGGCAAAGTGGTGGGATGTAAAGAATAAGGACGCATTGTAGCACTGAATGGATTTTAATAGAGCACTGGGTGATTGATACAATAATAACACAGTGGTTAACTAACCACACAATATATACAATAACATAACCCAAAAACTTCAGCCCACTGGTCTTTGGTCATTATACAACAACTGAATACTCGTCAATGGGGTGATATGAATTTCGGGACTCATCCTTCGATAAGGGCAGACACAGAGAAAAGAGGAAAACTACTAAAATAAAAACCTAATAATGCAAAGCACTCAACACTCCAAAGAGTAAACCAGTTTGTGAAAAGGTATGCACTGCCATTCTCCATATTAAACCATATCAAACACCTCACTGATCCTCACAGGCTTTCTACTCAGGACTATTAACTGATTCAGATGAGGAATGTGCCTTAACATATTGACATGACACACCCAAGTATTGTGTTTCCTAATGGGAGAACAAATAATGTAGTCCATCTCAAAAAGTGTTTCCTTGACAACATATGGACCTGAAAACATAGCTAACAGGGAGTATACATGTTCATGCAAAAATGCCCGTACTTGACCACCCATTTTCAAATGTCTAGAGACGGCTTTTCCATCTAATAATAATAATAATAATAATAATCTTTATTTGTATAGCACCTTTCATACATACATGTAACTCAAAATGCTTTACAGTAAAAATAAAAAAAAACATTAAAGGAGATAAGACAAAAAGAAAATGTTAAAAGAAATTATAGATAAAAACATTAAAATAATAAAAAGTAAAAAAGTAAAGTAAATAAGATAATAAAAAGTAAAGTAAATAAGATAAAACTATTAAGATAAAAGCGGATCTAAACAGGAATATTTTGAGACTGCTCTTAAAACTATGCAGGGATGATCTAAGAGCTTTTTCATACACTGTTGGGACACATTGTGAGCCACAGCATTAGCTTCATGAAATCTTTCCCGAAAAGTACTCTCATAATCCAAGATGTTTTGCCCCTGACCATCCTCAGGTAAAAACGCTTCTTAAAATAGCTTCAGGGAACGACGCACAGTGTCCGCACACACCGGCTGTGCCAGACTGAATATTAGTTCATAAGCACACAAGGTGTTCATGAGGTGAACATGAGGTGATTAAAGCATATGATTGGATGAACATGACATAAATCATACATAATTTGACTAATTCCTGGAATGGGCCGAGGACGTCCAGGGGAAAGACAATACAATTCTAAGGCCTACAAAATCACACCAGACACTGTCCTACTTATATGATTAACACATATATAGGTAAAAACTCTAGCTTATACATCTATCATGTGACTATTATGATTAACACATACTAATAAAGCACAGCATCAGGGAAATATAAAAAAATCTACCACATTATTGATGTGTAAATTTGAGTTTTTAAACACAGTATTTGCAAATACTGGAAAATTGTCTTTTGTTTCAGACAAGTTTCCTTGGCCTTTCTCTCATTCTGTGCTACCAGCGTCACAAGAGTAAACTTGATACATGAGACCAAATAAAATTTAACTTTCAGAAAAAGCAACCAAATAAGTTGCTTAGAAAATATATGTAAAATATTTCTCACTGGTGGAAAACTTTCAATACATAGAAAAAATATGCTTTTCACTTTAATTTCAGTCATCAAAAAAAGAGAATATAAATATGAACTAAATATGTTTCCAAGAAACCACGAGATGAATGATTTGAATAATAATGATATGAATCTGGTATTCATTTTCATTTGAAGCTAAGTCAAGAAAAGAAGGTACAGTAAACTCTGGCCTGGATCATTACAGGACAGTAAGTCTCCTAGGACTGAAGTCTCACTGTGAATTTTGTGTGAGTGTTTGTTCATTTTACCTGTAGGGTCCAGAACTGCTGATCACTAAGCAATACGTTTCTCACAGATACACTTTTTTTTAAATGAGCACGGCAGGTCATTCCATTTCCCATCTCTTTCTGATACTTCTACACAGTCCTCCTCACCTGCATTATTTGGCTCCCCTGAAGCCCAGAACCTGAAAGCCAGAGAACCAAAGTCATCTGATCTGTTTTCAGCTACATTTTCATTCTAGAGCTTCAGCTGATTCTTCCCAAACTGTGCAAAATATCTTTCCACATAAAACAACCAGTTTAAATTTCTTGTTTAGTTTAAATTACAATATATAACACAACAAGATCAAATACATTAGCTAGCACTTTGAATATGAGTAGTTTTCGTAGTGGTGTATGTAGACTCTCAACTCTACACTCTCTTACACAGTGGTTAATGCTGAGCCGTCCACCCATTTCCAGTCATTCTCCGTCTGTTGATCAGTCAGACCAATCCAAGCACGCTTGTTGGCCAGTGTTTGAGCTACAAAATCCTGCACATTTGATTGCAAATTATAAACAGACTGCTGAAGAACAGTTAGTCACTCTGAATCCTCTCACACTCACTCACCTGTTTCTCTTTGCTGTTTATGATAATCAGGTCTGCACCTCGGTCTTGGCAATACTTCCTGCTGTCACTCCAAGTCTCCTCTCCATCAGATAAATAAACCCAGGATGATGTCCATCCCTTTTTTACATGGACATCTGTTTATAAAATAAGACAATAACACATTAGGTTATATGTAATAATATATGCTTGAAACAAAAGCTGGCTTCATCACTCAGTACAACAGAGTCTAATGAATTCTCGGCTGAATCACTTCATTAATGATTTAACTAGAGGGAACAGATGTAATGGCAGAAGGACTGTGGGAGAAAATACTATCATCATTCAGCACGATAATGATTTAATCTGGATGTTCACTCACCCAGTTCACAAAGCTTTCTTTGGAGGCCACTCTCTTTCTTTAGCTGGTCTCTCTCTAATGTTAGGTTGTAGTTACTGCTCTGTAACTGGTCTCTCTCTATAGTCAGCTTATTGTAGCTGGTCTGTAACTGGTCTTTCTCTAACGTCAGGTTATAGTTACTGGTCTGTAACTGGTCTCTCTCTGCAGTGAACGAGACACAATGAGGCATACTGTATAAATACATTAAATGAATACATTGTAGTGTTTCACATGTTGAACTGGGAGGATTAGTCAAGACTTCACATAGATCTCAGACCACAAACAGTGTGTATATGTGTGGGACCTACAGAACCTAATATAACACTATACTAGTTCAGACCACAAACAGTGTGTGTAACGATTCAGGGGGACAGGCGTGACGCAAATGCAAGTTTTAGGAAATTTATTAAAGACAACAAGAAACAGACTAGACTGACAAAACTACAAGGCACACGAGAATTTACATAACAGAAAACATCAAACAACAAGACGGCAAAACAGAACCACAAAACGACAGAACTACTCTTGACTTATTACGAAGACCACAAATGCATCACCGTACGACAGAATTAGAAACCAAGGAGGACTAAACGAACATAAGGCTCAGGGTTATACACACGGGAACAGCTACAAACTTAAACATAAAGCGTAGGGCTGCAGACAGCAACATAACATGAAAGACACAACCGAAAGACAACTAAACAACGATACAGAGGGGAAAACTATCGAATACAAGGAGACAACAAGGGAGCTAAAAGCAGACACAGTATACAACTAGGACACTAACGGACAGAAAAAACACGTAAGGGTTTAGGCAAAGCAGAGCGAGGGCAAGGAGTACTCACGAAACATACACACACAATGACCAACACGGGAGTGAAACACCACGGGGATTATATACACAGAAAACAAGACGGTGAAACGAGACGCAGGTGGGGACAATGATGGCAGGGGTGTGGCAGACAGGGGGAGAGACCATGGGGACAGGGAAACTAGGCGGGACCAGGGAGGAGGGAGGGGCTGGATGTGAGTGTGTATATATGTGGGACCTACAGAACTTAATATAACACTATACTAGTTCAGACCACAAACAGTGTGTATATGTGTGGGACCTACAGAACCTAATATAACACTATACTAGTTCAGACCACAAACAGTGTGTATATGTGTGGGACCTACAGAACCTAATATAACACTATACTAGTTCAGACCACAAACAGTGTGTATATGTGTGGGACCTACAGAACCTAATATAACACTATACTAGTTCAGACCACAAACAGTGTGTATGTGTGTGGGACCTACAGAACCTAATATAACACTATAGTAGTTCAGACCACAGAGAGTGTGTATATGTGTGGGACCTACAGAACCTAATATAACACTATACTAGTTCAGACCACAAACAGTGTGTATATGTGTGGGACCTACAGAACCTAATATAACACTATACTAGTTCAGACCACAAACAGTGTGTATATGTGTGGGACCTACAGAACCTAATATAACACTATACTAGTTCAGACCACAGAGAGTGTGTATATGTGTGGGACCTACAGAACCTAATATAACACTATACTAGTTCAGACCACAGAGAGTGTGTATATGTGTGGGACCTACAGAACCTAATATAACACTATACTAGTTCAGACCACAGAGAGTGTGTATATGTGTGGGACCTACAGAACCTAATATAACACTGTACTAGTTCAGACCACAAACAGTGTGTATATGTGTGGGACCTACAGAACCTAATATAACACTATACTAGATCAGACCACAAACAGTGTGTAAATGTGGGTGACCTACAGATCCTAATATAACACTATTGTCATGGTGAGGCGGCCCCCTACCGGTCGCCTCCGTCCACAGCGGCTGTTGTTGTTGTTGTTTTGTGACGTCGTGTGCGTCACTCAGGTGGGCGGAGCCCATGATCCATCTCACCTGAGGGTCGTTTGTTTGCCTATATATGTCTTGTCTTTGTACCAGTTGACCGCTGGTCATTATATCCTTAATTTGGAGATATTGCACGGGTTTTTGGTTTGCACACTTTCTATTAAACCATCCTTTTTCCCATGAGACTTGGCGTGATCGCTTCCTTTTTAGTTGCTCACCCCGCCCGTCACAGAATGACCAGCCACCTTTCGGAAGCCGCCAGTCTCTTTTTCTTTCTCCTTCGTTCGTGGTCATGTCTCGTGGTAAGTGTTTGTCTGCGTGGTGTTATGTGAAGAATTCCGCCGTGCTTTTGTGTTGTGTTTGTGGCACGGCGAAATTCTTCACAAAACACCACGCTGTCTGCCCTGGGAAAACTCTTCGTGTTTGTTTATTGTATGTAGTTGAAGAGCCCTGCTGTGCTTAGATGTGTGTGTATAGCACGGCGGTGACCAGGGTAGTCGACCCACGGCTCTTCGTGTTGTGTGGTTGTTGTGTTGGGTGTGCGTGAATGGACGCTATGGACCAGTGCGCTAGCTCGTTTGTTGTTGTTAAATGTTGTGTGTGCGTGACGTGGTCGCCGCTCATCCCTAGGGAGTCGGAGGAGGAATCGGAGGAAGAGGATTACCTCCCTCCGCCCGTGTGCTCCTCTCGCACCGCAGAGAAGGGTGAGGAGGAGGAGGGCTCCTATACTACGGAGGAAGAAGAGAGCCCTCCCCCCTCAGAGAGGTCTGCGGAGACCGTGAGAGGGAAGCGGACGCCCTCTTCCGCTCACGCCAGCGACAGTGCTATGGACTGCTCCCGGGGTGGCAGCCCGGAGCAGTCCATGGAGTGGAGCCGGGGAGAAGAGGAGGAGGAGGAAATGGAGACCGAAGGAGACCACCCACACGGCCCGCTCGGCCAGTCCGCCAGCCGCGATGCATCGGGCACGTCTGCCCGCCGCGATGCACCGGGCGGAGAGTCCGCAGCGAAGGCAGGAGGGGGACTGCCCAACGCAGCACCAGCAGCTCCGGACCTCTCTCCCCTGCTCGCTCTCCTCCTGGCGCGAAGCCTGGCGCCTGTTATGTGTTTGTCTGTGCCAGTGTTCATCAGTCTTCCCGTGTGTGTGCTTAACCCGTTTTTCCCTCTTGTGCCACTATGTGTAAGCGTGCCTGTGTGTGTGTTTGTGAATGTTCCGTTTGGTGTGTCTAACGTCTTTTCCCCCGTCTTCCCAGGGAGGGTGTGCTAGGCGATTCGTAGCGGACGCTTCGCCAAGGGCAGTCACCTCCCAGACGCAGGACTGAGCGCGTCGGATCTGCCCATCGTCGTGGGTTCGGGGCACTCGGTCCTGTTGGCACCCCGGGATGGGTAGTGCCCTTGGAGGGGGCGTCTGTCACGTTGAGGACCCCGGCCCCTCCCTTTTGGGCGTGTGTCAATGTTGTCTACGTGCTTTGTCTGCGTCAGTGGATATTCGTGGTTAGGGTTTTGTCGTGTGATTAATAAGTCTCACCTGTGAATCGTCTCGTGATCACGTGGGGCTAATGTGGATGGTCTATTTAATGTGCGCTCGCGCAGTGTCCTGTGCTCGTCGTTGTCTAATGTCCACACGTTGTTGTGTGCTTGTGTCTGTTTATCATGCGCTATTGCGCAACATATATATATATAAGTAAAGTGACGTTTGCTGCCACAAAGGATTTGTGATATATATAATAGGATGGGGTACATGTAACTTTGTTATCAAAGCCGTCTTGACAGGTTTATTGCCCCCCAATAAAACTTTATGACCCCAATAAATTTTTATGACCCCTCCCCCTTATCGTGTTCTGTACATTGTGGTCATGGCATCTAATAGTAATTGTTTTTTTATCAGGAGTCCCTAAATGCTCCTCTTTGAAGTAATATGTGTGTGTGTGTGCCAGGTACACAGATTGCCCCCCCCCATTGTCATTTTGAAGTATAAGTTGTGTGACCCTGGCCCAACCTGAGAGTGCCTCTAATTTAAATTAGTTGATTTTTATCAGAAACATATGGCTGTAGAGAGTCGTTTGATCAGGACCATCGTGAGACCCCTTTATCTAAATTAGTTTAGATAGTGTCTTCCATGGAAAATATTTTAGAGAAATAAAAAGTTTAATTACCTTAAAATATTTACAGCCTAAAAAGTCCTGTGGTTCATAGCTGATATGGGTGTAGAGAGTCGTTTGATCAGGACCATCGTGAGACCCCTTTATCTAAATTAGTTTAAATGTTGAGCCATCTAACGCAATTACCGTTGCAATCACCTGTCTGCATCAACTTCACACAGATAGTGTCTTCCATGGAAAATAAATATATTTTAGATAAGTAAAAGTTAAATTGTCTTAAAATATTTACAACCTAGAAAAGTCTCGTGGATCGGCAGTTATCTCAATCAACTGGTTCGTACCGGTTATGTACAGATTTGGTCTAGATTTTGTCTACTGGACTCGGCCTGATGGGCGTATTGCCGGATTTGTGTTCGACCCCCCCCCCCCCCCCCCCCCTTCTCACTATAACATCCCACTTCTCACTAAAACATCTCCGGGCGATCTATTGTGAACTCGTGCGGATCAAATGTTAACTTTTGACTGTAATAATCGGAATCTGTTCCGAAAATGGTGTTCCCTGCTAAAACTTTCACAATTTTTGTTAACGTTTTGTTCTCTGAAGCGCATAGCATACGAGTTATCCTGACTTTAGGTTTTAACAGTCCATTTTCTCTGATGTGTTAAAATCCCACAAGCTTAAAGAAAGTTTATTATATTACAACATTAACTAACCTGACTTTAAAAATAATTAGAACCAACTAAAATTTTACCGTCAATTGTCTTTGAAGTATAGGGTACGCGTACTAACCTTAAGCTTAAAGCTTGTGTTTTTGTCAGAGCCATGCTTCCTGACACAAGGAAAACACCCAAATGACTAGCCCTGGCTCACCTCTTACATGTCCCCGCCCTGTCCACTGATGACGTGAGCATGGTCACTGACAGTTATGAGCTTGCTAATAAACCGGCATCATAAATATTTCTTCCTAATCTTGTTTTTAACGGTTGTCTTCACATTTTATATCACAAATGACAGCAGCATTTTAAGGTCTTGTACAAGCATTCACTTTACAGCCATAGGGATATAAAACATTTGTTTTCTGCGTACAATGTACTGATGTAAACAAGTGAAAAAACTTCTGTCCATTTAGAAATGTATTTTGAAGTTGAACAAGTAAAACTAAAATCTACAACCTGTTTTTAAAGGTAATTGCAACTTTCAAGTCTTAACTTTACACCACCTCCGGCAAAATCTTTTTTAAAGTAAACATCTATTTACTCAGAATATTTTTGTTTGTTTGGCTATTTATTAAAGCACTTATGAAACTTTCATAAATATTTTATCTTCCTAAACCTTTGTTTTTGAAATTCCACATATTTGAAACATGTAAACATACTTTGCTTGCCCTACTTTCCGAATGATGCTGAAACTGCAGCCTTGACGTTGCAATTCATAGTTGTTCTATTTGACCTAACCTAAACCCAAACTTGCTGGAATTATTCATTTTACAACTGTGTAAAAACACGCCCATTATTGTGTTACATTATTAGATACAAACATTATTGTGTTACATTCATTCTCTTTTATTTTTGACTCATAAAAGTTAAACAGTACATTAATTAAAGCTTGCCCTATTATGAAGCACAGCATTATACATTTTAATATCATGTTAAAAATGTCAAACGGGTAAAAATAGGGTTTGAAGACAAATATTGTTTTTATTTCACACAAATCTGAGCTGCAAATTTTAGTTAGTTAATGACATTCTAGCTAAATTCTTACAAATTGGCCTGTCATTGAGTATAGTCTTTTCCATCAGGCGTCGGTACCGCCGTAACCCACTTTTTAGCACATTTGCTGTGAATTGAATGTCTTTTGACACAGAGGTGAATAGCACTGAAGAGCTCCTGCCAATTTAGACGGTAAACGTACCCAAACAAGTGTGATATTAATTTATATCAACGTAACAAATTGCCATACGAGGGAAAACACATGCTAATTCTACCTGCATCTTGGTCACTGTTATCTTTTTGTTTCCATATGCTCAAGATTGGGATTTCACAGCTAAATAACTACCCTTTTTGTTGCTTTTCATGGTTTTACATAACGTCCACACGTATTAAATATATAATCAAATTTCAGAACTCTACACTCAACCTATTCGCCTATTCATGTATTTTTTATTTGGACACACGTATTGCACTCATGTATTTATTTATTTTGCAAAACTATTTCCCCTGAAATCCGCCAAAGACATCGCGGCGGCCTTCTTCGTTCGCTCACGTATAATCAACCCGTGTCTTTACTGTCAGAAATGCAGTCGATAAAAGCTGGCGCAGTGATGAGTTTTATTTCACAGGATGAGCTTACACAGAAAAAACAATGCATGTATAAGCTATGGTGACTTATGATCCAAAGCGATAGCGGCAAACATTTAGCCTTTTATCTAAAAACACAAATCAGCCGGTCTGCTAATTTTGGGTGGCCGCCATCTGTGTTTCCTCACATCCCCCATTCAGTTCTGTTTAGAGAAAATACAAAGTTGATCATTCAAATTGCCAACAGTTTTAGTCACAAAACAGCGGTTGAACACAGGGCGAATTAGATTATTAAACAAGCCATGTCTCAATAACTACTTGAAATTCAAGGTTCCATTACAAACATTTGGTTACCGGCACGTTTTTATTTTATTTTATTTTTTACCCATCATTTTGTTAACGTTAGCGCAAGGTTTTTTGCACACAAATAGGCCTATATATACACGTATGTATGAATTAGTTACACATAAAGGACTTTTGTTAAGATTTTTACTGGCGTAACTAAATGTATTACATGACACATCCCAGCATCAGCCCCTCCATCAGGAAGTAGACCAATAGGGGAGGAGCATAGTAGCAGCGCTGTGATCGCACCCAAAACACATCACACATCAGTCAGCCGAGCACGGGTTTGGACGAAACTTCATGGATCTACATTGTCCGTAAGGATTTTTTCACCATAACAGAACTGCACGTACCATGATTTTGATAGCAGGAGCAAGATTCTAGTAGCAGCACAAGGTTTTTCTTTATTTTTTTCTGCAATATAGGTCACCATTGCAATTGCTCTGGCTAGTCTGAGGACATTTCAGGGCAATTTGTGAGTGAGTTCGGAGAGATGAGTGAAGTGTGTTAAGTGGTACGATCTTCTTTTGCAAAAATGTTTCAGTAAGTCAAACCAATCAAAGACACTGAATTTGCGGTAAACGTTTGCAAGCATCCCGATTATGGATACAACTTACAAACCATGAATTAGGAATGCTAAATGTTATCACAAACCAGGTAATTGGCTTATTCAACCTTTTCAAAAACCATACACACATTACCTCAACATATAATATGCATTATTTCAAGTTGTGCCAATATTCTGCAAAACATAAACAATACTATTGTTTACATTCTAATTCTAATAGAAAGTATCTACTCAAAAATACAACTGTCTGAAACACAAGACAAGCAAGCAACTTTTAGTTAAACTTTTGTGTTTCAGACAGTTGTATTTTTGAGTAGATACTTTCTTTTAAGAATACAATAGTTAAAGAAAAAAAACACTGATGACCTCTATGTCAAAAAAGAGAAAACATTATGACAATAAGAATGAAGCACTGCTAAGTGATAATTGAGCTGACTTTTGGTTTGTTATCATTTTTAACCACATGACAATTTTATTGCTTGTGTGTAATCATGTCTCTACTTATGAGGTTTTTCTTAAGTAGTGGATCGTCACCACCGGGGGAGGACCGGGTGATACACTAATAATCAATCTAAAGATCTGCATAATGTTCTTTTATCTGTACTTTCTTTTATGTACTCTAAATGCAACAAATTAACCTCTGAAGTTCTTAAAAAATGTCCCTGGCTGAGTTTTCTACATATCAGCATGGTTGTGTGTGTGTATGTGTGTGTGTGTGTGTGTGTGTGTGTGTGTGTGTGTTACACCTAAAATTCTGCCATGTTGAAGTCAGTCTCAAAAGAGAGCCCCATTTTCTGTCAGAGCAAGTTAAGTTTTGACTGATCACATGATGTTGTTAAGATAGATTTGGGCTCCTCAGCCATGACTACCGCATGAAACACCTCCTGCCGCATGTAGTCAGTCCTCCCTGGTTGGTCTGAATTAACAAACCCCTGATAATAAATGGCTGGTTAAAGTGGAATGGGAGGGGGTGGGGGGGGGGGGTGCTCATTCCTTCCTCACAGGTGGTATTAACACTTGGAGATGGGGGTTTTACAGCAAACAGTTGAGATGTTGCCCGTATATGCCGATTCTGAGACAATGGCATGCTTTGCCTAGTAGTCGGATGTAATAAAGATTTCACCTTTGAAGTAAAATAACCTTAATTCTAGAAACTGTGTATATGGAAACGTATTTGTGGACACAGTGATAATCATTTACACTAAATTGATCATAATGTTCAACTAAGTGCCCATATATATATATATATATATTTTTTTTTTTTTTTCTTTTTTCACAAACGGCCCGATACTTCAGCTATGGAGATGTGTGATTAGCTGTTCATTGTATGACCATTTGGATTTCTTAACCTCTAGTGTTTTGGATTTATTCAGTCTTGGATTTATTCTAGTTCTTCAATCTTATCTATCACGCTGAACCAGAAAAGAAAGAAAAAAAGGTTAGGAGGACTTGTTAAAGTTCTTTACTGCGAGGAAAAAATGGAGTTTGGTTGTGATTACTGCATTGTGTTGTACTGACTGAGGAAGTCACTAGCGTGATTACAAAACAGAATCGCTGTGGGCGCATAAGAACACTTAGTTCGTTAATCTGGTGGATTTCTAATTGGTTTAGACATTGTGAATACACATGTAATGACTGGTAGGCATAGAAGATTTAAAGGAAAACTATTTTTATTGTTCACTTTGTCATATATAACACCATTATTACATTTACTGTCAGATGACCCGTCTGAGTACAAATTATGCTGAAAAATTAAATAAATAAATTTTAAAAAGTTGATTTGCAGAAATTTAGTAGAGTGAAATAGTATGTAACTAATAATAATGTTTTGCAGAATAATGACACAACATGAAATTCATATTATATGTTGGAAGTAATGTGTGCATGGTTTTGAAAAGGATGAAGAAGCCAATTTTCTGGTTTTCTGTAAAATGTTACATTCCTAATGCAATGGTTGTTGGCAATATCCATACGTGGCATGCATGCAAAAGTTTACCACAAATTCAGTCTCTGAGTTTCAAATCTGAATCATACATTGATTGAGTTGTATGCAAAAACAAGCAATCCTCACCAAAAAGTGTGGATGGGGTAAAGAGCACATGCCTGTAGCCAAAAGTTTCTAAAGGAATCTCAATTTCTGTAGTACTTCATTTAAACACATCTTATTTCATAAGGAAATCCGGCCCAGCTTCTGTAGCTATTTTATGATAAAAACTATTGGCACTTTGAATGTTCAACTTTGCATTGTTTCTAAACAGAAGCAACCTGGAAGTGCATGAAAACACTGAATTGTTATCAGATGAAGGAGGTCTCTGGCTGTTATTGCTGCAACGTGTGGTACTAACTGGAAAAAAGTCACTGTAGTCTGAATACAGACTTACTGTGGCAGCCTAACTGGTGGTTTTCTACTCTGTTTAGACTTTGTGAAGAGAAGTAAAGCAATTTTGGCAGGCCTTGAAGATTTTAAAAGAAAAATCGTAGAAATAATTCACTTTGGGCATATAAAACATCTTTGTTACATATTACTTGTAGATGGATCATAACACCAGGTTCTAATGATCCTGTAAAACAGTTGATTTACAAAAAATTTGTAAAACGAATTAGAATGTAAACAATAGTATTGTTTATGTTTTGCAGAATATTGGCACAACTTGAAATAATGCATATTATATGTTGAGGTAATGTGTGTATGGTTTTTGAAAAGGTTGAATAAGCCAATTACCTGGTTTGTGATAACATTTAGCATTCCTAATTCATGGTTTGTAAGTTGTATCCATAATCGGGATGCTTGCAAACGTTTACCGCAAATTCAGTGTCTTTGATTGGTTTGACTTACTGAAACATTTTTGCAAAAGAAGATCATACCACTTAACACACTTCACTCATCTCTCCGAACTCACTCACAAATTGCCCTGAAATGTCCTCAGACTAGCCAGAGCAATTGCAATGGTGACCTATATTGCAGAAAAAAATAAAGAAAAACCTTGTGCTGCTACTAGAATCTTGCTCCTGCTATCAAAATCATGGTACGTGCAGTTCTGTTATGGTGAAAAAATCCTTACGGACAATGTAGATCCATGAAGTTTCGTCCAAACCCGTGCTCGGCTGACTGATGTGTGATGTGTTTTGGGTGCGATCACAGCGCTGCTACTATGCTCCTCCCCTATTGGTCTACTTCCTGATGGAGGGGCTGATGCTGGGATGTGTCATGTAATACATTTAGTTACGCCAGTAAAAATCTTAACAAAAGTCCTTTATGTGTAACTAATTCATACATACGTGTATATATAGGCCTATTTGTGTGCAAAAAACCTTGCGCTAACGTTAACAAAATGATGGGTAAAAAATAAAATAAAATAAAAACGTGCCGGTAACCAAATGTTTGTAATGGAACCTTGAATTTCAAGTAGTTATTGAGACATGGCTTGTTTAATAATCTAATTCGCCCTGTGTTCAACCGCTGTTTTGTGACTAAAACTGTTGGCAATTTGAATGATCAACTTTGTATTTTCTCTAAACAGAACTGAATGGGGGATGTGAGGAAACACAGATGGCGGCCACCCAAAATTAGCAGACCGGCTGATTTGTGTTTTTAGATAAAAGGCTAAATGTTTGCCGCTATCGCTTTGGATCATAAGTCACCATAGCTTATACATGCATTGTTTTTTCTGTGTAAGCTCATCCTGTGAAATAAAACTTATCACTGTGCCAGCTTTTATCGACTGCATTTCTGACAGTAAAGACACGGGTTGATTATACGTGAGCGAACGAAGAAGGCCGCCGCGATGTCTTTGGCGGATTTCAGGGGAAATAGTTTTGCAAAATAAATAAATACATGAGTGCAATACGTGTGTCCAAATAAAAAATACATGAATAGGCGAATAGGTTGAGTGTAGAGTTCTGAAATTTGATTATATATTTAATACGTGTGGACGTTATGTAAAACCATGAAAAGCAACAAAAAGGGTAGTTATTTAGCTGTGAAATCCCAATCTTGAGCATATGGAAACAAAAAGATAACAGTGACCAAGATGCAGGTAGAATTAGCATGTGTTTTCCCTCGTATGGCAATTTGTTACGTTGATATAAATTAATATCACACTTGTTTGGGTACGTTTACCTTCTAAATTGGCAGGAGCTCTTCAGTGCTATTCACCTCTGTGTCAAAAGACATTCAATTCACAGCAAATGTGCTAAAAAGTGGGTTACGGCGGTACCGACGCCTGATGGAAAAGACTATACTCAATGACAGGCCAATTTGTAAGAATTTAGCTAGAATGTCATTAACTAACTAAAATTTGCAGCTCAGATTTGTGTGAAATAAAAACAATATTTGTCTTCAAACCCTATTTTTACCCGTTTGACATTTTTAACATGATATTAAAATGTATAATCCTGTGCTTCATAATAGGGCAAGCTTTAATTAATGTACTGTTTAACTTTTATGAGTCAAAAATAAAAGAGAATGAATGTAACACAATAATGTTTGTATCTAATAATGTAACACAATAATGGGCGTGTTTTTACACAGTTGTAAAATGAATAATTCCAGCAAGTTTGGGTTTAGGTTAGGTCAAATAGAACAACTATGAATTGCAACGTCAAGGCTGCAGTTTCAGCATCATTCGGAAAGTAGGGCAAGCAAAGTATGTTTACATGTTTCAAATATGTGGAATTTCAAAAACAAAGGTTTAGGAAGATAAAATATTTATGAAAGTTTCATAAGTGCTTTAATAAATAGCCAAACAAACAAAAATATTCTGAGTAAATAGATGTTTACTTTAAAAAAGATTTTGCCGGAGGTGGTGTAAAGTTAAGACTTGAAAGTTGCAATTACCTTTAAAAACAGGTTGTAGATTTTAGTTTTACTTGTTCAACTTCAAAATACATTTCTAAATGGACAGAAGTTTTTTCACTTGTTTACATCAGTACATTGTACGCAGAAAACAAATGTTTTATATCCCTATGGCTGTAAAGTGAATGCTTGTACAAGACCTTAAAATGCTGCTGTCATTTGTGATATAAAATGTGAAGACAACCGTTAAAAACAAGATTAGGAAGAAATATTTATGATGCCGGTTTATTAGCAAGCTCATAACTGTCAGTGACCATGCTCACGTCATCAGTGGACAGGGCGGGGACATGTAAGAGGTGAGCCAGGGCTAGTCATTTGGGTGTTTTCCTTGTGTCAGGAAGCATGGCTCTGACAAAAACACAAGCTTTAAGCTTAAGGTTAGTACGCGTACCCTATACTTCAAAGACAATTGACGGTAAAATTTTAGTTGGTTCTAATTATTTTTAAAGTCAGGTTAGTTAATGTTGTAATATAATAAACTTTCTTTAAGCTTGTGGGATTTTAACACATCAGAGAAAATGGACTGTTAAAACCTAAAGTCAGGATAACTCGTATGCTATGCGCTTCAGAGAACAAAACGTTAACAAAAATTGTGAAAGTTTTAGCAGGGAACACCATTTTCGGAACAGATTCCGATTATTACAGTCAAAAGTTAACATTTGATCCGCACGAGTTCACAATAGATCGCCCGGAGATGTTTTAGTGAGAAGTGGGATGTTATAGTGAGAAGGGGGGGGGGGGGGGGGGGGGGGGGTCGAACACAAATCCGGCAATACGCCCATCAGGCCGAGTCCAGTAGACAAAATCTAGATCAAATCTGTACATAACCGGTACGAACCAGTTGATTGAGATAACTGCCGATCCACGAGACTTTTCTAGGTTGTAAATATTTTAAGACAATTTAACTTTTACTTATCTAAAATATATTTATTTTCCATGGAAGACACTATCTGTGTGAAGTTGATGCAGACAGGTGATTGCAACGGTAATTGCGTTAGATGGCTCAGAACATTTAAACTAATTTAGATAAAGGGGTCTCACGATGGTCCTGATCAAACGACTCTCTACACCCATATCAGCTATGAACCACAGGACTTTTTAGGCTGTAAATATTTTAAGGTAATTAAACTTTTTATTTCTCTAAAATATTTTCCATGGAAGACACTATCTAAACTAATTTAGATAAAGGGGTCTCACGATGGTCCTGATCAAACGACTCTCTACAGCCATATGTTTCTGATAAAAATCAACTAATTTAAATTAGAGGCACTCTCAGGTTGGGCCAGGGTCACACAACTTATACTTCAAAATGACAATGGGGGGGGGCAATCTGTGTACCTGGCACACACACACACATATTACTTCAAAGAGGAGCATTTAGGGACTCCTGATAAAAAAACAATTACTATTAGATGCCATGACCACAATGTACAGAACACGATAAGGGGGAGGGGTCATAAAAATTTATTGGGGTCATAAAGTTTTATTGGGGGGCAATAAACCTGTCAAGACGGCTTTGATAACAAAGTTACATGTACCCCATCCTATTATATATATTTTGTGTCTCGTCCTTCACGCCGCACCCACCGTCACAGCCCAGTTTTGTTGTGTTTCCTGGGCATTATGGACATCAAAGAGGAATTCTACAGCATCGTAGGTTTGTCTTTAATTCACACGGACAATAAAGAAATTAAGCAAAGGAGAAGCAATATAGCCTATAACGAACTTCATTCCATTTACATTTTAAGGATTTCCTAGAGTGATTGATGGAACCCACATATGCTACCTATTACAGCACCATTAAAACATGAAGGTGATTACATTAACAGAAAATCCATCCATAGAATTAATGTACAGGTACTAACCTTTATAAGAATAATGTAGGGGAGACCAGGGACAGTTGTAACACTTTTTGTGATTTTTCCAATAAATCAAGAACCATTTACACTGGAATAGCCAACTTGCAACTTTCAACTACTGAAACAATGTATATAAGTGGGTTTATGAAATATGTACAGGTTGCAAAATTGATTTAAATACAGTCACTCCAATGTTACAACCGTCCCTGGGTACAAGGACAGTTGTAACACATGCCAGGGATGGTTGTAACATCTAAAATTTACTTAATTAATCAAATACTCAAAATGAAAAAGATTATTTATCATTCATGTTATTGTGACTATTAATTTCCTTTTTTTAAATAGGCCTAATGATTACTCTCACCCCACATGACAAAAAAAGAGGGGAAGGATCAGGCACCACACATGGTGTGATGGGAGGATGAAGACACCACACATGGTGTGATGGGAGGATGAAGGATCAGACACCACACATGGTGTGATGGGAGGATGAAGACACCACACATGGTGTGATGGGAGGATGAAGACACCACACATGGTGTGATGGGAGGATGAAGGATCAGACACCACACATGGTGTGATGGGAGGATGAAGGATCAGACACCACACATGGTGTGATGGGAGGATGAAGACACCACACATGGTGTGATGGGAAGGATGAAGACACCACACATGGTGTAATGGGGAGGATGAAGGATCAGACACCACACATGGTGTGATGGGAGGATGAAGGATCAGACACCACACATGGTGTGATGGGAGGATGAAGACACCACACATGGTGTGATGGGAAGGATGAAGACACCACACATGGTGTAATGGGGAGGATGAAGGATCAGACACCACACATGGTGTGATGGGAGGATGAAGGATCAGGCACCACACATGGTGTGATGGGAGGATGAAGACACCACACATGGTGTGATGGGAGGATGAAGACACCACACATGGTGTGATGGGAGGATGAAGGTTCAGACACCACACATGGTGTGATGGGAGGATGAAGGATCAGGCACCACACATGGTGTGATGGGAGGATGAAGGATCAGGCACCACACATGGTGTGATGGGAAGGATGAAGACACCACACATGGTGTGATGGGAGGATGAAGACACCACACATGGTGTGATGGGAGGATGAAGGTTCAGACACCACACATGGTGTGATGGGAGGATTAAGACACCACACATGGTGTGATGGGAGGATGAAGACACCACACATGGTGTGATGGGAGGATGAAGACACCACACATGGTGTGATTGGGAGGATGAAGGTTCAGGCACCACACATGGTGTGATGGGGGGATGAAGGATCAGACACCACACATGGTGTGATGGGAGGATGAAGACACCACACATGGTGTGATGGGGAGGATGAAGGTTCAGGCACCACACATGGTGTGATGGGGGGATGAAGGATCAGACACCACACATGGTGTGATGGGAGGATGAAGACACCACACATGGTGTGATTGGGAGGATGAAGGTTCAGGCACCACACATGGTGTGATGGGAGGATGAAGACACCACACATGGTGTGATGGGAGGATGAAGGTTCAGACACCACACATGGTGTGATGGGAGGATTAAGACACCACACATGGTGTGATGGGAGGATGAAGACACCACACATGGTGTGATGGGAGGATGAAGACACCACACATGGTGTGATTGGGAGGATGAAGGTTCAGGCACCACACATGGTGTGATGGGGGGATGAAGGATCAGACACCACACATGGTGTGATGGGAGGATGAAGACACCACACATGGTGTGATGGGGAGGATGAAGGTTCAGGCACCACACATGGTGTGATGGGGGGATGAAGGATCAGACACCACACATGGTGTGATGGGAGGATGAAGGATCAGACACCACACATGGTGTAATGGGGGGATGAAGGATCAGACACCACACATGGTGTGATGGGGAGGATGAAGACACCACACATGGTGTGACGGGGAGGATGAAGACACCACACATGGTGTAATGGGGAGGATGAAGGATCAGACACCACACATGGTGTGATTGGGAGGATGAAGGTTCAGGCACCACACATGGTGTGATGGGGGGATGAAGGATCAGACACCACACATGGTGTGATTGGGAGGATGAAGGTTCAGGCACCACACATGGTGTGATGGGGGGATGAAGGATCAGACACCACACATGGTGTGATTGGGAGGATGAAGGTTCAGGCACCACACATGGTGTGATGGGGGGATGAAGGATCAGACACCACACATGGTGTGATGGGAGGATGAAGGTTCAGGCACCACACATGGTGTGATGGGGGGATGAAGGATCAGACACCACACATGGTGTGATTGGGAGGATGAAGGTTCAGGCACCACACATGGTGTGATGGGGGGATGAAGGATCAGACACCACACATGGTGTGATTGGGAGGATGAAGACACCACACATGGTGTGATGGGAAGGATGAAGACACCACACATGGTGTAATGGGGAGGATGAAGGATCAGACACCACACATGGTGTGATGGGAGGATGAAGGATCAGGCACCACACATGGTGTGATGGGAGGATGAAGACACCACACATGGTGTGATGGGAGGATGAAGACACCACACATGGTGTGATGGGAGGATGAAGGTTCAGACACCACACATGGTGTGATGGGAGGATGAAGGATCAGGCACCACACATGGTGTGATGGGAGGATGAAGGATCAGGCACCACACATGGTGTGATGGGAAGGATGAAGACACCACACATGGTGTGATGGGAGGATGAAGACACCACACATGGTGTGATGGGAGGATGAAGGTTCAGACACCACACATGGTGTGATGGGAGGATTAAGACACCACACATGGTGTGATGGGAGGATGAAGACACCACACATGGTGTGATGGGAGGATGAAGACACCACACATGGTGTGATTGGGAGGATGAAGGTTCAGGCACCACACATGGTGTGATGGGGGGATGAAGGATCAGACACCACACATGGTGTGATGGGAGGATGAAGACACCACACATGGTGTGATGGGGAGGATGAAGGTTCAGGCACCACACATGGTGTGATGGGGGGATGAAGGATCAGACACCACACATGGTGTGATGGGAGGATGAAGACACCACACATGGTGTGATTGGGAGGATGAAGGTTCAGGCACCACACATGGTGTGATGGGAGGATGAAGACACCACACATGGTGTGATGGGAGGATGAAGGTTCAGACACCACACATGGTGTGATGGGAGGATTAAGACACCACACATGGTGTGATGGGAGGATGAAGACACCACACATGGTGTGATGGGAGGATGAAGACACCACACATGGTGTGATTGGGAGGATGAAGGTTCAGGCACCACACATGGTGTGATGGGGGGATGAAGGATCAGACACCACACATGGTGTGATGGGAGGATGAAGACACCACACATGGTGTGATGGGGAGGATGAAGGTTCAGGCACCACACATGGTGTGATGGGGGGATGAAGGATCAGACACCACACATGGTGTGATGGGAGGATGAAGGATCAGACACCACACATGGTGTAATGGGGGGATGAAGGATCAGACACCACACATGGTGTGATGGGGAGGATGAAGACACCACACATGGTGTGACGGGGAGGATGAAGACACCACACATGGTGTAATGGGGAGGATGAAGGATCAGACACCACACATGGTGTGATTGGGAGGATGAAGGTTCAGGCACCACACATGGTGTGATGGGGGGATGAAGGATCAGACACCACACATGGTGTGATTGGGAGGATGAAGGTTCAGGCACCACACATGGTGTGATGGGGGGATGAAGGATCAGACACCACACATGGTGTGATTGGGAGGATGAAGGTTCAGGCACCACACATGGTGTGATGGGGGGATGAAGGATCAGACACCACACATGGTGTGATGGGAGGATGAAGGTTCAGGCACCACACATGGTGTGATGGGGGGATGAAGGATCAGACACCACACATGGTGTGATTGGGAGGATGAAGGTTCAGGCACCACACATGGTGTGATGGGGGGATGAAGGATCAGACACCACACATGGTGTGATTGGGAGGATGAAGGTTCAGGCACCACACATGGTGTGATGGGGGGATGAAGGATCAGACACCACACATGGTGTGATTGGGAGGATGAAGGTTCAGGCACCACACATGGTGTGATGGGGAGGATGAAGGATCAGACACCACACATGGTGTGATTGGGAGGATGAAGGTTCAGGCACCACACATGGTGTGATGGGGGGATGAAGGATCAGACACCACACATGGTGTGATGGGAGGATGAAGACACCACACATGGTGTGATTGGGAGGATGAAGGTTCAGGCACCACACATGGTGTGATGGGGGGATGAAGGATCAGACACCACACATGGTGTGATGGGAGGATGAAGGATCAGACACCACACATAGTGTAATGGGGGGATGAAGGATCAGACACCACACATGGTGTGATGGGAGGATGAAGGATCAGACACCACACATGGTGTGATGGGGAGGATGAAGACACCACACATGGTGTGACGGGGAGGATGAAGACACCACACATGGTGTGACGGGGAGGATGAAGACACCACACATGGTGTAATGGGGAGGATGAAGGATCAGACACCACACGGTGTGATGGGGAGGATGAGGGATCAGACACCACACATGGTGTGATGGGGAGGATGAAGGATCAGACACCACACATGGTGTGACGGGGAGGATGAAGACACCACACATGGTGTGATGGGGAGGATGAAGGATCAGGCACCACACATGGTGTAATGGGGAGGATGCTGCAGGTGGTGTGTAGGATGCCACCGTTGCCACAGTGGGTGTTGGAGCTGTAATACATACAACTGCATTCACTGCAGCTGCAGTGGAAGATGGCCAGAAATGGAGCTTAGAGAGAACCTGAGTCAGTTACTAGAGCAACTTATGCTCTGAAGCTAACCTGCTGCTAACCTGGTTAACTTGTACCTAAACCAGAGTTTACCAACACGTCATCATGACGTGTCCTTTCCTCGAAGATCATGTGGATATTGAAGCTCAGTTTATTCGCCGAGCTCTTCGTTGGGAACACCTTATAAAACCCCGAATAGATGCATACTATCATTTTCATTAAGCAAAGGAGAAGCAATATAAGCAAAGGAGAAGCAATATAGCCTATAACGAACTTCATTCCATTTACATTTTAAGGATTTCCTAGAGTGATTGATGGAACCCACATATGCTACCTATTACAGCACCATTAAAACATGAAGGTCATTACATAAACAGAAAATCCATCCATAGTATTAATGTACAGGTACTAACCTTTATAACCCTTAATTAATAATGTACTTATCCTTAATGGTAACAAAAATAACATAGCTATTGTAACTGACCGTTCTCCCCATCAAGATCATGTGTGATGCTTCCCACCTCATCACAAATGTTGAAGCCAGATGGCCAGGTTCCATGCATGATTACACACTGTACAACAAATTTAAACAGGGTAGCTTGTGGTAGTTTTGCTAGTTGTTCACATGCAGTGTAATAGTTAAATCATTGCAAACCCTTGTGCGATTATAGGACACTATGACGGCCTCCTTCATGTAGACAGAGGGTATCCCTGCTTGCCCTATACCTCATGACTCCCTATTCAGATCCTGCACCTGGACCACAGTCCCAATACAATCAGGCCCACAGCAAAACCAGGGCAAGAATTGAAATCCAGGCCAGATTCCAGTGTCTGAAGGGGCTCAGAGTTACCCCTGAGAAGGTGTGCCACATAATAATGGCATATGTGGTATTACACAACATTGTAACCATCCAGGGAGAGCGACAGCCTACCAACTCGGACATGCCCACAGATGAGAAACCTTACATGCATGTGGGTAACAACAGAGATGGTAGAGTTTTCAGAGACTCCATCTGCAATCACTGCTTTCCACATTAAATAATGCACTACCACCACCCACCCCACCATCTACCCTGTAACCTTTTTTAATATACATTACAGTCAAATTCACTGTTATGTTTCATTATTTCATTTTTCCTGTAAATAAATATACACTGCTCAAAAAAATAAAGGGAACACTTAAACAACACAATATAACTCCAAGTCAACCACACTTCTGTGAAACCAGCCTGTTCAGTTAGGAAGCAACACTGATTGTGAATCAATTTAACCTGCTGTTGTGCAAATGGAATAGACAACAGGTAGAAATGAGAGGCAATTAGCAAGACCCCCCCATAAAGGTGGGGACCACAGACCACTTCTCAGTACCTATGCTTTCTGGTTGATGTTTTGGTCAATTTTGAATGTTGGTGGTCCTTTCACACTCGTGGTAGCATGAGACGGACTCTACAACCCACACAAGTGGCTCAGGTAGTGCAGCTCATCCAGGATGGCACATCAATGCGAGCTGTGGCAAGAAGGTTTGCTGTGTCTGTCAGCGTAGTGTCCAGAGGCTGGAGTCGCTACCAGGAGACAGGCCAGTACACCAGGAGACGTGGAGGAGGCCGTAGGAGGGCAACAACCCAGCAGCAGGACCGCTACCTCTGCCTTTGTGCAAGAAGGAACAGGAGGAGCACTGCCAGAGCCCTGCAAAATGACCTCCAGCAGGCCACAAATGTGCATGTGTCTGCACAAACGGTTAGAAACCGACTCCATGAGGATGGTATGAGGGCCCAACGTCCACAGATGGGGGTTGTGCTCACAGCCCAACACTGTGCAGGACGCTTGGCATTTGCCAGAGAACACCAGGATTGGCAAATTCGCCACTGGCGCCTTGTGCTCTTCACAGATGAAAGCAGGTTCACACTGAGCACGTGACAGACGTGACAGAGTCTGGAGACGCCGTGGAGAGCGATCTGCTGCCTGCAACATCCTTCAGCATGACCGGTTTGGCAGTGGGTCAGTAATGGTGTGGGGTGGCATTTCTTTGGAGGCCCTCCATGTGCTCACCAGAGGTAGCCTGACTGCCATTAGGTACCGAGATGAGATCCTCAGACCCCTTGTGAGACCATATGCTGGTACGGTTGGCCCTGGGTTCCTCCTAATGCAGGACAACCTCATGTGGCTTTAGTCCAGGTCTGGGAGGAGATCCCTCAGGAGACCATCCGCCACCTCATCAGGAGCATGCCCAGGCGTTGTAGGGAGGTCATACAGGCACGTAGAGCCCACACACAATACTGAGCCTCATTTTGACTTGTTTTAAGGACATTACATCAAAGTTGGATCAGCCTGTAATGTGTTTTTCCACTTTAATTTTGTGTGTGGCTCCAAATCCAGGCCTCCATTGGTTAATAAATTTGGTTTCCATTGATGATTTTTGTGTGATTTTGTTGTCAGCACATTCAACTTTGTACAGAACAAAGTATTCAATGAGAACATTTCATTCATTCAGATCTAGGATGTGTTATTGTGTACACTTTGTACTACATTCTTAAACTTCATTTTTATCTGATGCCATGTGCATTTCACACCACTCGGGATAGACCTGGAATTAGTAAGTGTTCAATAAAAAAAAAAAAAAAAACTCAATACAACATTATAAATGTGGAGAATATAATAAAATAATCGCGCCCTTCTGCTAAATATAAAAATATTATTTTCACTCACGCATTAAGTCTGCTGGCAATTTTTTTGACATGCAATTCTCGTTGGTTGGAGGCTGCTGTAGTATTTTTTCTGATTAAATATATATTCATTTTCTGCATATGCAGACATTAATATTTCTTGCTCAAGCGGTGTAAAATAAACGGATCTATTTTTTTCATCATTAGCGTCCATGGTTAATCAGTTTTTCGACACACCATTGAGAATGCCTTTTAACAGGAAACGTGAACGCGCTTCAGCTGGGTTTAATCTTCTCAGAATCAACTAAACTAACTGTGATCAACTTTTGTGGAACCGAAAACTCTGACTATGACACGGCGAAGTTAGTCAACTTTGAGTTCCGGTTTGAGTTTAGAGTTTGTTAAACCCGCTTTGTGGAATACCCCCCAGGTCAATAAAGTTGTTTGGAAATTTGTTTTGTATATATTGCACATACAAAAAATAATATTCTGTAACTGATTAATACATGTTTCATTTTGTGCAAGTGTATATAATGACTATTACACCATTTCTATTTTAGTCAACTAAATTCTTTTGATAATTAGTCGACTAAATTCTAATGATAATGAGTCGACTAAAACTATACTAAGACTAAAAACAATCCAATGACTAAATTATGACTAAAACTAAATGACATTTTAGTCAGAAGACTAAGACTAAAAATAAATCAAAAATTGCTGGCAAAATTAACACTGCAGTGGTGCCTAATTGATTTAGAAAATGTATCAGCATGTTGATGATAATCAACTTTGACACACTGATGTCTATGTGTACATATACAGGATATAATATATAATATCATTTTCTTACGTGCATAAGACTGTAATAGTATGCAAATGATCACTTACCCATTTCAAAAAACTTTTTTTGCAGTTCTCTCTCTTTTTGTAGCTGGTCTCTCTCTGCAGTCAGGATGTTGTATCTAGTCTGTAGCTGGTCTCTCTCTGCAGTCAGGTTGTTGTGTCTAGTCTGTAGCTGGTCTCTCTCTGCAGTCAGGCTGTTGGATCTAGTCTGTAGCTGGTCTCTCTCTGCAGTCAGGCTGTTGGATCTAGTCTGTAGCTGGTCTCTCTCTGCAGTCAGGCTGTTGTATCTGGTCTGTAACTTTACCCACATCACTATGATGACAGTCAGCAGGAGAACACACAGCAGCCCCAGACACACTGCAGTCAGTCTGGAACATCTGCTCCCTGGACTGTTGGTTTCTGAAGAGACATCATATTTTTAAGAATTAAGTAAATACATTGCAATCTTTCATATGTTGAACTGGGAGGAGTAGTCAAGACTTCTCATGGATCTCAGACAACAATCCGTGTGTATATGTGTGGGACCTACAGAACCTAATATAACACTATACTAGTTCAGACCACAAACGGCCCGTCCGAAACCGAGTACTACACTACTATATAGTACGCGAGAAGCAGTACGCGAGCAACCTAGTACGTCCGAAACCACAGTATGCATTAAACCAGTACGCGAAACGTACCCGGATGACGTACTACATCGGCAGCCATTTTTAAGTATGTGATTGCAGCACACTGTCCTATCCCATGATTCAACTGGAGCAACTGTCCTATCCCATGATTCAACTGGAGCAGCGGAGGAATTCGAAGTTAGAAAAATAAAATGGCGGAAAGCGGCGAGCCAGCAATTTACAAGTGTAAGTAGATACAAACATAAAATAAAACATTAAAAAAAATATGATGATGTGCAAACCAATTGCAACCCAAGTGCCGTTACAAGTAGTGTCACTGAGAATGAAAAATACAATTTGTTAGATTACATATATATCGTTTTTACATTTTTTTATTAACGTAGTTAGCGAGTCCAAGCTGAGGTAATCTTGTTAGCTCACTATTTAACCCGTCAAGCTAATACCGATTAACTCATATATCAGATAACGCGAAAAATGTGCGGTATTAATGTCGGTTTTGTTAGATTTATATGCATATGCGCATATCCGAATAGAGCTGTGGATTTCTGTATTTTTTTTGTGTTTATGACCATCAGCGAGTCCAAGCTGATGTAATACTGTTACAGGCATGAAAATCTGTCACCTTTCGGCGACATTCGCCGTTTTGAAGTTGAAAAGGGTGACCTACGTGAATCGTGTAGATCCGATGAGTTTTTTTGGGGTGGGGGAGATATTTTTATATAAAATCATATTGACTTAATAAGTAAACAGCACTTCCGAAATCGGCAATTTCTGCCCGGATACATCATCATAGAGGCCAAATATGAACGTTCTTCATTCGTGTTGTGGCGCAGGACCGAGTGCTATCTACACCGGGGACACGGCAGAAGAGCGAACGTTTACCAGATCGTACATTTCCCACTACATTTACCAGATCGTACATTTACCACTACATTTACCAGATCGTACATTTTCATGCCTGTTGTTAGCTCGCTAGTTGACCCGTCAAGCTAATACTAATTGTACCGATTAACTCGCAACAAATCTGAAGCACATCCGTCAATTTTAGACCATTTTGCTCGCAATGATTTTAAGACATGACTAACTTAATCTGATTTGCAGGTCGAATTCCTTTATGTTTATTTTCTTTTATTTTAAACCATGGTTGTTTGTCATACTGATATAACGATGTTCATGCATTCACCTCACCTATTTAGTAATACTATTGAAAGGCTAACCTATTCTTACCATATTCTATACTATTAAAATATATCTAGCTTTGTGATTATTGATTTTTGTAACTTTGCTACACTGATACAGTAACCATCAATTTTAAAGCTAAAGTTTATTATTGCAGGGACCGATGAAGACACCAGGGACCTTATCCGGTGGAGGGTGGCCAATGCGGCCCTCTTCACCGGTAAAAGGAATGCAGCTGTACGAGGTTTTGAGTAAGTAACTTAGGTTAAATTAATACATCTGCATTACAGTTCATGTACACTATTAACTACAAAAGGCTTTATGTAATAGAGATGTATTAACAGTATTAACAGTTTTAAAAGACAGTGTATGCATTTTACTGTAGTTAACAGTTATGTCTATTATCTTGCAGAGCCTTCGTCTTGGAGAAACAGCTGCCAAAGGCAATCTCTCCACTTTATGTTAAAAAAAAGTGGGAGAACCTAAAGCAAAAATATAAAGTAAGTCTCTTCCTGATCAGATTAAAAAAATTCAGTGAAGGTTTAGTTATAATACAAGGTGTTGTCCCCCGTCCCCTCTTCCGTGTTTTTATTAATTTTGTAGGAACTGAAGTGCCCCCCACTGGGGTGAGTACAGAGGGTGGTGTAGCAACAGCAGCATCCTGGAAATGGTATGCTGCCATGGATGAGGCAATAGGTGGGAGGCCATCAATAAGTCCACCCACCCTTATTGCCTCATCTGGCCAGGGTGCTGCTGTTGAGTCACTGCCCTCTGTAAAGGAACCCCTTGCCAAGAAGAGGCAGGGGAATTTAATGGAATATTTGAGGGAGTTGGAAGAGAGGGAAAATGAGAGGGAGACAGAGGCTGAGGAAAGAGACGAGAGAAGACAGAGAGAGGCTGAGGAGAGGGAGGAAAGAAGATGGAGAGAGGCTGAAGAGAGAGAGGAAAGAAGCGAGAGGGAAAGAATAGCACGAGAGGAGAAGAGAGATGCAGAAGCTAGAATAAGAGAGGAAAGGAGGGATAGGGAGGCAAGAGAGAGAGAGGAAAGATTTTTAAATGTATTGGAGATTTTGGCAAAAAAATAAATAGTTGTATATCAGCTTTCAAGTCTTTTGGTGTTATTATATATTGTGAGAATGATGACAGTAATACATTTGCAACTAGAAATAGTTAGGTTGTAGATTTAATTTAAATATGTTTAGATTTTTTGTGTGCGTGCGCATGCTTACCCAAGTCTTATAGTAGTATATAGTATATACCCAAGGCATATACTATAGGTAGGGCATAGTTTTCAAGCTTATGCATAAATGATGTGTGTGACTAGATCTTTTTGTCCCAAACAACTTCATTAATTAAACAAGTTTTAGTCTTCTGATCAGTAGCCACACAGAGTAGAAATTCTCATGTCATAGATCTTTTGAATGTATTGATGGAGCAAGCTTTCTGTTTAAACTTTAATGCTAAATGATATTCATAACCTAAAGTTAATACATCATTTACACCCAACAAGTCTGAGTACAATTTGGAATGATTTTAATTTGGCATCAGTAAGAAAAATGGAGAAATACACAATTTGAAAAACATTTCTAAATATAATCATGCTCGTGCAGAGCTAAAACACGATGTTGTGGTGCTGAGACAGCTGCAGCCAGAATCTCTCGTGCATCTTCCCCTGATGTTTGTTCTGTGCCGACAGGCTCTGGTGGGTCAGCGTCATCAGCCTCTGGAATATCTGGGTCTATGATGTCGCCGTGAGCAATGCAGAGGTTGTGGAGCACAGCGCAGCATGCCACAACCTCTGGTGCAAAGACAGGGCTCACCTCAAGGGCTTTAAAGAAAATGGAGCGCCAGCGGGTCTTCAGCATTCCAAATGTTCTTTCAATTATGTTCCTGGCCCGAGAGAGTCTGCTGTTGAAACGAGCCTGTACAGGGTTCTGCACAGGCTCTTGATAAGGGGTCAGGAGCTGGATTGGTGCGCTGATGCACGGATAACCCCCATCCCCAAGGATGCACCTTCCTCTAGGTGGGTATAGGCCCTCTTTATATATAGAGCTGTTCTTCAGCACCCGTGCGTCGTGTACAGACCCAGGGTAACCAACAAAAATGTCAATAAACTTTCCCTGATGGTCACAGATTGCTTGAAGCTGCACGGAATAAAAAAGCTTCCTGTTCAGGTAGCACTGTGCACTGGCAGATGGGGGTTTTATTCGGATGTGGCACCCGTCGATGGCACCAACTGCCACTTTGAAAGATGCCGATCCAGCCAACTGGGCAAATCCTGCTCCTACCACCTCCAGTTCATCACCAGCAGGTAACATAATGACCCTCTTCAAAATTCCACATACTGCTTTGCTCATTCTGTGCACGATGTCACACACAGAAGATCTTGGGATGGCGAACGCTCGGGAGACCACACGATAGGATGCTGCGTGTGCCAGCCAGTAAAGGAACACCAACGGCTCGATGTCCCTGCTCCACCCATGATCAGTCTCCTGCCTCAGTGCATTACTGAGTGAGGTGATGGTCTCACGGGAGAGTCTGAAATCTGCCCTGAGGTCTCCACCACCGAAATACAGCTGCAAGACGGGCACAGCTGTATTGAGGTGACAATACGTCAGGCTCCCATCCTGTAAATCAATGCACATAGTTTAATTAATTATTAATATAATAATACTTTATTTATTTGATCCACTTAGAATTTGGTTTTTTATTTACTGTAAAAAAAATTAATTGAATAAATATTTTTGTGAAAGTGGTGTGGCTATACTTTATTTCATAATGAGCACAAATAATGTTTTTTGCTCCGCGGTATTCAAACCAAATATTTGCTCGTCACAAGAGAGAATTTACCACTACGCCCGAAGCTCCACTAACTCTAGAACAGGGCTAATCGCGGCGGCGATGAACGTAAGTTGTTGACGGGGGGGGGGGGGGGGGGGGGGCAGGTGGCGAATGTAACACTCGTGACGGAGTGTTTTTTCAATAGCACTGAAATAAATGCTCCGGTTTAAAATTAATTCTCCCGTCAAAATTATTCTGGGTCCGTATCTGGACCGAAGTCCGTTGGTTGCGGACCACGGAAATAGAAACTTGCAGAGTTAATCAGGAATGAGATTGGGTCCGGACAGGACTGCGTTCGGGTCCGGATCCGGACCGCGGTCCGCCTGTCAGTGACCTCTGCTGTAAAAGTATATGTCGAAGCTGTATTTTTAATCATCTTAGTTTTAAGACGTCATTGATCTGTCATTGATTTGTGCTGTCCAATCAGTAATATAGCACAAATATGTATGTAGTAAGTGCCGGCTACGATTGCTAAAGACGATAGCGGTACTTACATTTCTCCTGAGGTAAATAATCAAATTCCTGAGGAATCTTCTCCGAGCTACTACTCGACGCCGTCTTGCAGAGAATACCATCGCAAGAACTGTCTTGATGAGGTAAATGTAAAATGAAATGTAAATGAAGAAAATGAAAATGTAAATGAAGCAAATGTAAACGAAGCAAATCGAATGTAAATCACGAACAGACCATAAAGTAGAAAACTGTCAAATGGGGCTTTTAATTAACTTTGCGGTCTTTTATTTTAGTAGCGTAACGTCATAGGTCATGTGACATAGGTAAGATGGCGGACGTAGTATGTCCGAGGTTGGATGCATACTGACCAATCGCGTACTTAAATAACGTAGGGGAGAGTGGGGTGATTTGTGCCAGGGGGGAAGTTGTGCCACCCCCTGTTTCTAGGGAACCAGAGAAGAAATTGGTTATGTGACCATTAATTTTTGAAAAAACATTCATTTTACTCATCCTGCAAAGAAGAGAGCCTCATTGCATGAGAGGAAAGCACTTTTAAGTTCAAAAAACTGTTTTTTGCCTTTCAAAGTAAAATTCCTATGATCAAGGATTTTTGATTGTTGTGTCCAAACAGTTATAGAGAAGTATGAAAACATTTTACACATGTTTTAGTACTTTGGTAAGCTACACTATGAGTCTATGCAGCTAGCATGATGTTAGCCCAAAACTACTGGATGATCAATTTTTTCCCAAATGGTGGGGTTGGGGTGATTTGTGCCATAGGGCCTGGGGTAAGTTGTGCCAGTGGCACAACTCACACCCACTTGTGAATATTTTAAACATATTGTTTTTTTTGTAGTTGTACATTGTATTCTTATATTTAATCACTTAAACTATGTGACATTCTTAATTTTAGACCCAAAATAGAAATAGACCATCATGCCACGGAGTTATAAGAGGAAGACATGCAGGGCTTCCACTCCTCTAGAAGACATGGACAGAGTAGTGAAGAGGTGGAGAAGGGAAGTCTATTGGTCAGGTGGCGAGGGAGATGAGCATATGCAGGATGTCATTAAAGTAAAACATGGAGAAGAAAAAGATAGATGGAAAAGAAATAGGATATAAAAGAACTGGACTTATTTAAAGCGTATAGCTTCAACTTATGCAAATGTAAATGTAAACTGCAATGGATCAATAAGGGAAAAATTAAGATATATGCTAATTATGCTAAAAAAACGTAATATTTGCTACTGTTTTTGTTTCATTTTGAACTGAACTTTGTTCTGAAGTGTTAGGCCTTGTTTAAGAAAATTTATCTTTTGTGTGTTCATGTGGCACAATAGGCTTGTAGAAAATTAGCCTTTGATGTTGTAAAGTAACTTTAAATAAACCTTAAATTAGTAATTTTGTATTGAACTTGTCTAGCTTTTATATAGCATTCCAGTTCTTGAGATCAAAATATATTATTTTACTTCAGTAATCAATGGCACAATTTACCCCAATGTATTCTCTCCAATGGCACAACTTACCCCGCACTGGGGGCAAGTTGTGCCACGAGACCACTTTTTTTCAAAAAGCTGTATTTCGTGAATACTATATTTCACATCCAAAGTGACTGATTCCAGGGATGCCCCACATCCTGAAATATATGTACATATTTTAGTTGGAAGCATTACTGTCATAGTCTCACTTTAAAGTCACTTTAAGTAAAAACTGGCACAACTCACCCCACTCTCCCCTACTGCTTTGACGGTTGGGAAGAACGTACTGCACCGAAATCTAGTACGTACTGCTTAAGTACGCGATTTCGGACGCAACTAAACAGTGTGTGTATGTGTGGGACCTACAGAACCTAATATAACACTATACTAGTTCAGACCACAAACAGTGTGTATATGTGTGGGACCTACAGAACCTAATATAACACTATACTAGTTCAGAAGGTTACCAGGTCAATCGCCATCACTGTTGGGTCCCCGAGCAAAAGCCCTTAATCCTCAATTGCTGAAAAAGTATTTAGTCAAAATTTTACTCCCTACCATGAAACCCCAAATCCAGAGTCCTTGTGCTAATGTTGTGTTCAGCGGTAGTATAGTGGTCTACTTTGTACATGAGATGATGGTGCTTCAGTCTCTCAGTTTGTAGTATGAATACGTCATAAAGACACTGAGGTTTTCACTACGGCCCATTCTACTGTCAGTGTCTATAGACATTTCATTACTATGTGCTAGTAATTTAGCAGTTGCCATGTAGTGTGATTGTAATTGAGTGAACTTCACAGGCAATTACAATCAAAACTATTTCCTTGGATGAACTCCCCAGCATATTTTGAAAGGTCTTGATCAGTTATTATTAGTGCAGTAATTGGTCAGTGGAAAATCCCAACAAAATATTCTCTTACCTCTGTACTGAGGATCTGCTATATGAACTTTCTCAGTGTTCACACGATGAACATATTTGTTTTGGACGGGCTCCTTTCCACTTCTGATCTTGCAAGTTTCTACATTTTCTGCATTTGCATAAATGTCTTCATATTCATTATCACTGTCTGAATCTGCTCTTCTGTCTGAATTTTGATAAATATCCATCACAATCTCCAGTTGTACAGTTGTACTTGTTATGAATAGCGTGTGAGTACACAACACTCTCCTGTGGGTGTGAATTCAACTTTATGCCACTGACAGCAGGAAGTCACAGGGGCGTTTTCTGTATAAACCCTTGAAAACAGTAATGTTATTTGTTGCTTAAATGCTTTGTATGTTTGCATGTCTGCTAATTTAAATAGTAAATCTCTTGCTCTCTCTCTTGTTCTGTAAGTGGTCTGTGCTGCCATAGACCACGTACTTCACTGGTGCCTCTACAGAGAACGATGGATATATATTTACAGATATGCTGAAAACAGTTTCATTTTTACAAAGTATGCCGTCACTAAACAGAATAACTAATAGCAGTGTAGAACAGGTCTGAACCATCACATGTTCAGATGGTCAGCAGTGTCTTCTGCTGAAGCAGATATGCAAATGTGTACATGTCTAATCACAAACAGCCCAGTCTTCTTCTCCCGTGCCCCACCAGCCAGGTAACATACACATCAAGTAAAATTGTACCGTTTGCCCTCTAAGCCCAACGTGAAATCATTTTCTTGTGCTGTAAAATGTCTCATACAGCATCAAACTACTAAGCGTTTTTAGCCGACTGGTCACCTGATAAACTAGTCGCTCTAGCCCAAATCAATGATAGATAACGTGAGGACAACCACATACAAATAATTAAGGTAGAGTTTGCAAATCTATGTGTTAAGCTGAACGTTTTCTGTTGTATAGGTTTTGTTAGGCGCTTCACCCCTCGACGTCTCCATTTCCTCCTCCGAGACACCCCGGCCCAGGGACATCGGTTCCTCTGCGGTGTCACTCACAATCTGCTTGCTCTTGTAAAAATTACATAGGCGAACAAACAAATTAAACTATTCCGACAGTATCGAATGCATCACACTCTTGTCACCCTACTGACTGCTCGCATGCAGCTCAAACCCCACAATCAAACTCAAGCTTCTAGTAGGGGTGCACGATATGACGATATAAAATCGTGAATGGCGATAACGAGTGGAGAATCGCAGGCGATCTACCAAATTAGAGAAATCGTATAGATCGCCTTTGCCAATCAGCGCAATTACTTTTTTATGCTTGTTCCCACCGATGCGTCAGACGTAGGACTGACCAATCACAGCGAACTGTGCGTCTTCCACGCGTCCATGTTGTGTTTGTAAAAACTAAAAGTGGACAACGATGGCTGAAAGCCAAACCGAGGAGCTGGTAAAGAAGAGGAAATCCACCTCTATAATCTGAAATTGATTCGGATTTTCTTCCACTGACCAAGACCAAACTACAGCGATATGTAAAGTGTGCAAAGAACACGTGAAAACGTCGGATGCCAGTACAACAAATTTATTCAATCACTTGAGATGTAGACATCCCAAGTAATATGCCGAAAGTGAAACAATGCGGGCAGCCGTCTCACAAGTGACCATAGCGCGCGACTCCGCCACACCTCGCGCGAACAATATGTGGTAGTATAAAGAAACACCCCTCAAAAACGGGAAGGAACATTTACTTGACGAATTTTAATGTTGCTTTGTGTTTCAGGTTTGAAAAGTGCTGGAATTTAGGCTAAGTAGCCTACTTGAAAATGCTTGAAATTGTAACTACTTCGTTTCACAATAAATATCTGTCTGACTGATCAGTTCTCTTTACGTTAACAAATACGAGCCTCTTGTAATTCCAGGACGAAACGTGAGAGAACGTGAAGACGTTAAGATTGGGCGTTTTGAAAATAAACCACCATTAAATAATGTGAATAAAAAAGCGAATTATATCGAATCATTTCGACTATATGTATAAATATTTAACTTTTAAGTTTAAAGTGCTGGGAAATATTTAGTGCAATAGTGCACTTTAACAGTGTAAGGAACTGCGTGACACAGAGCAGGGAGGCGGACACAAAAGCTGAGGAGAGCGAGATTTATTGAATGGAACTCCAAAGGTAGTGTTGTAATACCGGGCAGGGGTCATAATGGGTAGGCAGTCCGAACATGAAATATAAACGGGCATGGTGGCACAAAGAACAAAACAAGGCACGAACATGAAATATAAACGGGCATGGTGGCACAAAGAACAAAAGGCAGGGGAAACAAAGACTAGGCTGAACGTACTTACGATGAAGACGAAACAGAAAGAGTTAAATCCACTAGAGCACGAACGAGGCAATAGAATAAACAGGTAAGTAGCACAAAATAACCGATACCGACATGGGAGACACGGGGACAATAAATGCATTGAACTAGACTAGAAACAGGCAGGGTTGCCAGGTCCCATATCCCGCACAAAGTCAGTGTAAAACCCGCCCTTCAGCAGCATAAACTAGCCCAAAGTGTTTAAAATGGAGACAAATTAAGTATTATATCGCGATCGATTCTTTGTCTTGACTTGTAACCCCCGTGGTGGCCCAACCGCACCCCGCGACCCCAGAATTTTTACCCGCGGCAGGATTTTCAAACAAGTCCAATTTGGCGTGAAAACCGCAAACCTGGCAACTATGGAAACAGGTGAAGACAATAACGACATGGGCGTGGCAGACGTGGGGAAACCATAGAAACACACAACAAGGCGGGTTCAAGGAGCAGGGAACAACAGACACAAGGAACAGGGAAACCGGAGTGACAGCTAGGAGAGGGGGGCGTAGCCCTACGTGACAGTGTCACATGTGTTGTTTACATTTTTTGTTTACAATGTTTGCACATGGAAAATTGCAATATCATTCATTTAAATCTGCTTAAAAAGAAGCTTTGTAGCCCCATTATTTTTTTTGTTTTTTTTTGGATGGAAGATTGTGATAAAAAATCGAAATTGTGATTTTATGAAAAAAATCGTGATAGTATTTTTTTCCCATATCGCCCACCCCTAGCTTCTAGGAAACCCAAACTATATCCCTTAAACTTCGCATAAAAGGGCAAAACTCTTGGTAGTTGTGTGGGTTTGGGATTGCTGGAATTTTTTGCTAGGGTTGAGCTTCAAGTGGTGAGTGATTATCCATGAATATCCACCAAGCATGCGGAAATACGTCCAGAGACCTGCGTGTCAGAATGTGGAAAGGAAAGAATTAGCTAAGTGTCATCAGAATAGCAATGACGCGAGAAATCATGAAAAGCAATAACTGTCACCAAGGGAATGAATATACAAAGAGAATAGAAGAGGGCCTATGGCTGAGCCTTGGGGGACTCCAATGCAGAGTTTACATGGATTGGATGTAGAAGCCTGGTGGAAGCCATAGTACCTCATACCAACGCCCTGGTGAATCTGATAAGAAGAGTCTCTTCAGCCCTGTGGACCCAGTTTGTGGGTTTTGGAAGTGATAAGTGTGTAGTGCAATTAAATAAATTAAAAAGGAATCAGCTATGGAGATGTTTCATTGAACTTTAAACAAATGTTCATGAACACTTGTGTAAGGACCACAACTGGTGTGATATATTGTGCTAAGCAGAATTGTGAAATATAAAGAACTATTTTGTTATTATGGGAATGTACAGTGTGTGAGTCGCAGTGTATTGATAACAGTTAAATTTGGAGGAGTTATGCATGATTTTCATGAATATCGTGTGTGAATGTGTGAAAAGACAAAGCCAAATTTAATCTCCTGGCTTCAACTTCAAAATTCTCTCATATACCAGATTCACACCAAAAGACTCACTAAAAGTTTTTAATCCTGTTCTTAACTGCAGAGACAGGTTCATTAAAAAAATGTTTTTCTCACAAATCCAAACAAAATGGTCAATACAAAGATAATCAGCCCAGGTCTTTACATTAGCCCCCTAGCTAGTATTAACACAGTCCTCATCTCCTGCATAACTGTTTGGTTCCACACGATCCCAGAATCTGAAACAGAGAATCAGAGGGACACCTGTGTTTCTACAGGTAAAGAGCAAGAGTCATTAACTCCATCATGATCAGACTTCAGTTCTATGGTCTCTTACCCAGTGGCCAGTGCTTTACCATCCACCCATTTCCAAGTTCCCTCTCTCTCACTATCAGTCAAGCCAATCCAAGCACACTCACTGCTGAGAGTTTTACTGATGAATTCCTGTCATTGTGGTAAAATGGTATGATTTAATGTAAAAAACAGTCTCCCCCTACCCACCTGTCCCTCTGCTCCACCCTCAAATGTTAATCTGCTCCGCCCTCACCTGTTCCTCTCTGCTGTTTATGATCACCATGTCTGCTTCTCTCTCTCTGCAGTCCTGTCTACTCTCAATCCAGCTCTTCTTTCCAGTAGATATGTAGTAGATACTGGAGCTGAAGTATCTCCATCCTGATATGGAAATCTATTTCTCAGAACACTTTTTTAACAAAGACCCAGGTTCTATACTGCATTATGGAAAAAAATCTTAGTCTTGTTTATGGTGCTGGGACAGCACTATATAACATAAATAAGCATTATTATATAATTCATGCATTCATGGAAATTGAAAGGACGTGTAGAAATTTCCAGTCTTTCGATCTTGCAGTGGTGACAAAACAATTTGACACGTCTCTAAACATGTTCATGATAATCACATTGCCACACTGGTGTCTCTGTATGTCAACACACAGGAAGAGCAGCACAGAGCCTCACCTCTGACATAAGTGTGTTGAATTACTTGGACAGAATAAAAAGAAGAAGCTTGGTGACAGTTTTTAGTAAATCAACTAAATCAAACTAAAGTATATCGACACTACCAGCTTTAGACAATTTCCTTGAGAACTTCCTATTGGTAATGGTCTCCAAATAATAATAATAATAATAATCTTTATTTGTATAGCACCTTTTATACATACATGCAACTTTACAGAATAAAAAAGAAACATTAAAAGTGTGACGGGCAGGGTGAGCGAAACAAAAAGGAAGCGATCACGCCAAGTCTCAGGGAAAAAGGATGGTTTAATATGAAAAGTGTGCAAACCAAAACCCGTGAACTGATCTGAATTAAGGATATAATAACCAGCGGTCAACTGGTACAAAGACAAGACATATATAGACAAACAAACGACCCTCAGGTGAGACGGATCGCGGGCTCCACCCACCTGAGGGACGAACACAACACCACACCCACAGAACAAGCTGCCGCTGTAGATGGGGCGACCAGTAGGGGGCCCGTCGTACCGTGACACAAACATACACCTCGCTATATCCACATTTTCAACACCATGATCTCCACGAACAACTAGTAATTCATTATTAACGGATTCATTTCAAATAATTCATATTGAATAATTCCAGTTAAAACTATAGTATATCCCTTGGTTCAGTGGCTCTCAACCTCAGTCCTCACACTTATCTACAAATTTTTTATTATTTCTTGACCCTGATCTTGTTCAAAAAGCACTATAAATTTCCTGATAAGTTTGATCAGGTGCGGTGGGGTTGTGACTATGAAAATGTAGAACTGAAGTTAAGAACCACTGCGCAAGAGTAGCATTTCCTACCTTGATAATAGAATACTTCTAATTAGCACAGTTTAAGATTTCACTTGCTCTCACACACCAATTTTAAACTCATTAATGGCTTATTCACTAAATGTCTCATCATGTTGTTGATGACACACTGATGTCTCTATATGTACATATACAGGAATCATTTCATTTTTGAATTACATGGACAGAAAAGCAAAGGACAAAAGCAAAAGGTACTTGCTAACATTACAAACAGCATAATACAATATAATTTTCACACTACTAGCCTGTTGCACCTCCAATGGTGCCCAAATGATTTAGAAAATGTCTCAGCATGTTGATGATAATCAACTTTGACACACTGATGTCTCTATGTGTACATATACAGGATATAATATATAATATCATTTTCTTGAGTGCATAAGACTGTAATAGTATGCAAATGATCACTTACCCATTTCAAAAAACTTTTTTTGCAGTTCTTCTCTCTCTTTTTGTAGCTGGTCTCTCTCTGCAGTCAGGCTGTTGTATCTAGTCTGTAGTTGGTCTCTCTCTGCAGTCAGGCTGTTGTATCTAGTCTGTAGCTCGTCTCTCTCTGCAGTCAGGCTGTTGTATCTAGTCTGTAGCTGGTCTCTCTCTGCAGTCAGGCTGTTGTATCTAGTCTGTAGCTTGTCTCTCTGCAGTCAGGCTGTTGTATCTAGTCTGTAGCTGGTCTCTCCCTGCAATCAGGTTGCTGTGTCTAGTCTGTAGCTGGTCTCTCTCTGCAGTCAGGCTGTTGTATCTAGTTTGTAGCTGGTCTCTCTCTGCAGTCAGGTTGTTGTATCTGGTCTGTTGTTGGTTTCTCTCTAATATCACACTATTGTATCTATTCTGTAGCTGATCTCTCTCTGCAGTTAGACTATTGTAATTATTCTGTAGTAGGTCTTTCTCTGTCATCAGGTTGCTGTATCTGGTCTGTAGCTTGTCTCTCTCTAATATCACACTATTGTAACTGTTCTGTAGCTGGTCTCTCCCTGCAGTCAGGTTGCTGTGTCTAGTCTGTAGCTGGTCTCTCTCTGCAGTCAGGCTGTTGTATCTAATCTGTAGCTGGTCTCTCCCTGCAGTCAGGTTGCTGTGTATAGTCTGTAGCTGGTCTCTCTCTGAAGTCAGGCTGTTGTATCTAGTCTGTAGCCGGTTTCTCTCTGATATCACACTATTGTAACTGTTCTGTAGCTGGTCTTTCTCTGCAGTCAGGCTGTTGTATTTGGTCTGTTGTTGGTCTCTCTCTAATATCACACTATTGTAACTGCTCTGTAGCTGGTCTCTTTCTGCATTCAGGCTGTTGTATGTGGTCTGTAGCTGGTCTCTCTCTGCAGTCAGGCTGTTGTATGTGGTCTGTAGCTGGTCTCTCTCTGCAGTCAGGCTGTTGTATCTGGTCTGTAGCCGGTCTCTCTCTGCATTCAGGCTGTTGTATCTGGTCTGTAACTTGACCCACATCACTATGATGACAGTCAGCAGGAGAACACACAGCAGCCCCAGACACACTGCAGTCAGTCTGTAGCGTCTGCTCCCTGGACTGTTGGTTTCTGAAGATACATCATATTTTTAAGAATTAAGTAAATACATTGCAATGTTTCATATGTTGAACTGGGAGGAGTAGTCAATGCTTCACATGGATCTCAGACCACAAACAGTGTGTATATGTGTGGGACTAATATAACACTATACTAGTTTAGACCACAGTGTGTGTCAGGGCTTCTGTCACCACCGGGGGGAGCCCACAAGCCAGACCACAGCGCAATCAGCAGTGATGACCTGCGCCTGTCTTCCTTGCTTCTTAAGGAAGACAGAGGCAATGTCTCACTGCTGAGTTGTATGTCATCATTGCTGCCAACCTTCAGCCTGGTCTCCTTGGTCTCGTGCTGCGTTGGGAGATGTCTATATTTTTCTGTCTGTTCAAGTGATTCCACTCCTGTGCCACTCTCTCTGGCTTCTCTCAAGTTTTTTTCTTTATTTTTTCTCTATCCAGGTTATTAGGTGGGTTGGGTAATTTTCCTTTTGTTGCTTTCATGAGAGAGCCAGCTTATTCCCTGGCGTCCTTAGTTTGTTTTTTCCCCTTTTTTGTGTTGAATAATTTGCCCGTTTTTCGAGTTTAATTATTTCCGTGAGTATTTCAGTTTTCTCCCATTTTTCACATTGAATATTTTCCACGAGTGTTTTGGTTCTTCTCCCGTTTATTGTGTTGATGTGACGGTGGGGTCGTAGCGAAGGATGAGACACGGATCCCTCTGGCTTGACAGAATGTCACTTTTATTTTAGCGCTTAACGCGCACGAAAAACACAGATATAGCGCAATAGCGCACGTAGAACACTCAGCATACACTCACAACGTGTAGACTTAGACAACGACGAGCACAGGACACTGCGCGAGCGCACATTAAATAGACAAACCACATTAGCCCCACGTGATCACGAGACGATTCACAGGTGAGACTTATTAATCACACGACAAAACCCTAACCACGGATATCCACTGACGCAGACAAAGGACGTGGACAACATTGACACACGCCCAAAAGGGAGGGGCCGGGGTCCTCAACGTGACAGTTGATTATTTTTCCGCCAGTTTGTTTCTTTTTTTTACATGGACTGGCACTTTGGTTCGCTTAGCGTCAAAACTCCGCGTCTGAAATAATTACCATCTGTCACGGTGAGCAGGGGAGGGGAAGCTGAGAGAGGTGCAAACGATGAACATTTACTGACATGAGACAAACACAGCTGCAAATACAAATACACCACGACAATGACATACACAAATATCCTAACATAACAAGGAGAAGGTGCAGACAAACAGGACAGCTAACAAGAGGGAATGGTAACATATCAACTATACACAGAACAATAGACAGATATGCGTACAGCGGGTACCGTACCTATACTTACACCATCAATTTTCTCTCTCTCTTTCTCTCTCTGTCTGTCTCTCATTACTCTCTGATGGTTTGAAAAGTTATGTTTCCATTTCAGCTCTTATTTCAGCAGAGATCCAGGACATACTACAGCTGAAATATCTCTGCTGTGTGATCTTGTTGGAGGATGAATAAAGCCAGAGTCTGCAGATGTACAGCTAATAACTTCCCAACAATTAACCAGTTATAGCTTTAATGCGTAGTAATAATAATAACAATGCATATGTAATAATATTTTGGTGAACGATTAATGCAACAGTGAAATGGAAGTGATCCTAATGTAGCCCTGTGCTATATTTTGGGTTCATTTCCATACATGGGATGGTTTCAGTTCATTAAGGACCCTATTATGCAGAAGCACATATTAAACATATATAAAACATATTAAACATTAATGAATCTTCGAACAAAAGCGATACATTCAAAATTTCCTATCCCATCTACATGCCTACCGAGTTTTAGACGTCTACATGCAGCCGATCGCGAGATATCCGGCTTTGAAGTTGACCACAAAAGTGCACCCCGCGAGGGGGTCTCCCGACATATCCATTTATAAAACATATTTATGATGTGAGATGTCTTAACGTTTTGTCACCTAAAAATCGTTTACTAATAAGGCTTTAATTTAAGACCTTAACATCGTAGATCCGTTGTGGTTAAATACCTTAAAAAGCTTGCTCACCTCACTGCAAAATTTCGCATAATCCACTTCCTGGATGACCTCTTATTATAAAGCTGCAGGGATCCTGCTTTGATTTGAGTGGTTTTTATTGGTCTGAAGGGGGGGTAGTGACTTTGAATGACAGGTTCTACAACCTCTCACCGGCAAGGTGCGAAGGGGAGGGGGAAGTGGGCTCACCAATCAGCCTACTGAGACAATCTGGCGCCTTAGAAGTGATTGAAAGCTGTTCTAACCAATAGTTTACTTCCTTCTGAAGCTAACCAGCCCTCATTTGCCATGATTGGTGGATGATTTATTTTAAACGACGCTTCGAAAAATCCCGGTTCATTATAGCAACATAAGCTAACCTTTGCTAACCTAAGCTAAGCTCCCCAGAACACACTGTTCGGCGAAACTGAAGCAGTCGTGGATTATTTTGTTCGTTTTTATTCTGATTGTGGATACTTTTGAACATCACAGAAAATAAAAGGATTACTTTTTATGGAATATATGAGCAATTTTCGGAATTTTCGCCAGTATTGGAGCTTTTGAGTGCTGGAGTACTCGGTATCGTGTCGGATGCTACCGGAGTTGGCCGCGTAAGCTTAGCATAACGTACCGTTCCTAATTAGACATGAAATTTATTCATTGTAATTTTCTGGTCTTTCTGTAATATGTGCTTCGTTGTTGTTTAAAATAGCTCCTCGGTTTCATGTATGGAATTTGTTAGCATGTTAGCTTGGTTGGCTATGGGTGTGTACCGGGTGTGTCTCATACTTAGCATACTTGGACTTTGGAATGTTGGACTGGACATACCTTGGACAAAGTGGAATAACTTTGCAATGCTTAGATATTAGTGATATTAGAAAAGACCATAGCGAATTATATTGCAAATTTATAGACAGATTGGAATAACTATGTGAATATATACTGGTCAATTTCAAGCTCAAGTTCAAGTTTTTTTGGCCATGTTCTTCTGTAATATAAGCTCTCAAATAAAACCACAATTATGGAAATATAAGCCTAGAGATGAATCAATATGTTGGCCTAACTGTCTTCTTCAGTTTGAGCCCTGAATGAATCATTTTCCTATATGTACAACTTGAGATATCTAGTGTTGAAGTGTACTAGTACCATTCGCTCAGAAATGCAGCCATTGGGCTGTAAAGCATCAAAGGGGGTCATAGATGCAGTATAGGGTTAGGATGCTTACTGGTATAGAGCTGAAGTGTTGAACGTTTCATTTTGTTTTATTTAAAATCCATTGTAATTTCATTGAAATATATTTTTAGATAAAAAGTAAAGACATTTTATTTACAACTCCTTATTCCATTGTTATCCTATTACGTATTTAAAAGATTGAGAGTATTACAAGACATTTACAAGGTAATAGCACTCATAACCAATCCGATTAAAACTACTACTGTTTTATCACCACAACTGATAAGAACTCAGGGTGCCCCATAATTATTTAGTTGAGTTACCTGTTTTAGAGATCTTGCCATGTAATGTAGGCAAAGGGGCACTACACTAAAATCATGATCCTTAAAAAGGATCTGGTCCCAGAAAAGGGCCGGTCCCCAAGCACAGGAGAGACGCCCACTCAGACATATACATACCCACCCACACATATCACACCACTCCCCTGTTCTCAATCTCCCACCCACTAGTCCTGCCATCATCAGTGTCCTCACCTGTGCCTCATTTACATCCTGTCACTCACTCACATTTAAGCTCCCAGGTTCAAGCCTCCAGTGCTGTGCATTGTGACCCAGATGTGCTGCTGAAATCTGTTGCTGCTACAGCTCTGATCTGCTCCTTAACTGACTTGAGTATATTATTCAGTTCATTGTGAACCTTGGACTCTGTCCTGTGTTGCCAGCATCACCGTCTGTTTGGACACGGTGCTAAAGGAACCAATCTTGTGACCAGAAGGTCATGGGTTAAATTCTGAAGTGCCCTTGAGCAAGGCACTTAATCCCAACTGCTACCCAGGCACTGGGCTAGGACATTGCACCGCTCTGGGCATGTGTGTACCACAACCCCCTAGTGTGTGTGTGTGTGTGTGTGTGTGTGTGTGTGTGTGTGTGTGTGTGTGTGTGTGTGTGTGTGTGTGTGTGTGTGTTCTCATTGCACAGTTGGGTACATTTCAGAGGGCTAATTTTGACTGAGGTGAAAACTAACAATAGGGCAATTTAATAACTTCATACACGATGGATATTAAGGATGTGCCTCTACCACCCTGGCCTTCATCTCGCTGTCCTGAAATATTGTGAAAATTGACAATATGGCAACTTTATGCACCCTGGCCTTTGTGTCTCTCTGTCCTCTCGTAACAAAAGTCAGCTGTGGATATTTCTTTTTACATTGTTACACTCTGTAAGACTGAAATTAAAGACTGAAGTAAATCATGGACACATTATCTAAATGTTTCTCACTGTATCTTACTTTTTTGTTTCAAAGACATAAATAAGAGACAGACAGAGCGAGAGAGAGAGAGAGAGAGAGCATGTGAATGTACTGACCTGAGATCTCAGTTTTCTTGTTTCTGGTCCTCTGAGTCTGTAGTTCATCCTTCATGTTTTCATATGAATCCTCACTGTCTGAATCAGACCTGTTGTCTTCAGGAACTTCTGTATTTACATATATATTCTCATTCATTTCCATTTTCTCTCTGCAAAATAAAATGAATCAGTTCAGACAGATGAAGCAGTTTGTGTTCAAATGATTTTTGATCAAACTAAGAGAAAAGCTGCTGGCTGAAACTACACCCTACTGGCTGCTGGCTGAAACTATATGTGTGTCTCACTAACCCCTTCACCAATGTGGCTTCTTGGGCATCTGCATGTGACACGATATGTAAAATTAAGATGTAAACTCACTTATTAAAGAGAAATCAAGCAGAAGTCTCCCTTTGAGCATGTGACCCAAAATAAAAACAGGAAACAAGAAAACTTGACTGCATACGGGATCCTGACGCTGCATGGTGTTGAAACTTCATTTTGATTCATGAACTTGAAGAGTAGAAATTATTGTACAGTCTCTGTACATTTCTTACTCTGTAAGTTATTATTAACACACTGCAACTAACAGTGTGGCACATAGAATCATCTACAGTGTCACGTTGAGGACCCCGGCCCCTCCCTTTGGGCGTGTGTTTACGTCGTCTGCGTCTACACGTCTGCGTCTGTGGATCTCCGTGGGTGAGGTTACGTCTTGTGATTGTCTCACCGTCTCACCTGTGGCTTGTCTCGTCACCACGTGGGGTTTATGTGGTTTGTCTATAGAGGGTTTTCCATCCACCGAGTTTTTGCGCATTTTGAAAATGCGCATGAAAAAAGCTGGATGGAAAAAGTCCAAAATTCAAAAAAAGCCCCAAATATCGCAAAAAGATTTTTACGCTAGGAGGAGGTGGAAAAGTTAGACTATCGCATCGCCAAAATTCGGAAAAACTGGATGGAAAAGGGTTTTTCGCATAAACGATGACGTATCATGCCTCAAGTCATGTGGTTCTGTACATGATCGCGATGTAAAGATGGCAAATGCATCAACAGTTCTGGAGAGAGCAAAAATTGAATTTAACTTCTCCATGTATAGAAAAGAAAAATAAAAAAATGTTTCAAAACCTCAACATGCAAAAATGCGTAACTGCCAGATGGATGTAAAACCACTATTGTTTGGCGACACGCCGGTGTTCGAAACGGACTACGAGAGAGTGCACATCGTCCTCCTCTGCCCAGTATTTTGCTCACCAATATACAATCATTGAATAACAAGCTGGATGACATCAGGGCTCGAGTCCGCTTCCAAAGGGACACACGTGTGTAACATATCGACCAGAGAGAGAGGGATCCAACTGCGGAAGTATAGCGCTTTTATTTAAATGTATCACGTGTACAGAAAACGGCATATGAATCACTAGCACTAAGAGGAATGGAGATAGTGTTTTCTTGGGGTGGTCGGGACGGTCCAGGGTCGTAACGGGAGAGCAGAATCCAGGAGGTACAGAAGGGCTAGGCAGGAGACGAGGTCTGGGGAGTGAGCAAGCGTCAGAACACAGGAGATGGAACAGGCAATGGAAACGCTCGGTATGCTGCATGGGAACGGCAATACATCACTACTTCATGACTAGGAAGTGGTGGGAAGATGTATAATATGACAAAAAAGGGGCGTGGTGATTAGTGACAGGTGAGGCTGGTAGGGACAGATTAGTTGGCATTCCTTACAACGTGTTATGTTTGGGTGTGTCAATAAATTCGGACCACTTCCATCGCTCATTCTCTTTAATTCTCTGCTCCCTTATCTCTCTCTGACCTCCCTACAGGAGGGGAGGGGTATTACATGACAGTATATAGCGTTACACTTCATTACGATCGTAAATAGATATGCAAACACAACATCTCCCCCGTTATGTCATTATGAACTTCTTTCCCATAATATTTTTTTAGGGCAGCAATCCGCCTACACCCTTTACATATGTCACGCCCAACTCCGCCCTCCTCCCTTGTCCCGCCTTGTTTCCCTGTTGCCATAGTTCCCTTCTGTCTGTCACGCCCCTGTCTTCAGTGCTCCCACCTATGTCTTGTTTAGTTCCCTGTCCCAGTGCATTTTAGTCCTTCTGTTTCAGCCATCTGTGTTGGTCATTGTGTTCGTGAATTCTCCCTTTTCGTGCCCTGCCCCGCTCTATGCTGCTTGGTTATCTGTCTTTATCTAAGTTTCGTTTTCGTGATTGCCTTGTGTCTGTGCCCCTTTCTACATTCGGTCTCTCGGTGGTTGTAAGTCTTTCGTGTTTTGCCTTCTTGTTTATCGTGGTTGTCTCTGTTAGTTCGCTGTAGTGGTTATTTGGGTTTTGTCCTTTGTTTCCTTGCCTTTAGTCTTATGTTTTATGGCTATGCACGTTATTGTTTCTTATGTCTTCCAATTGGTTTAGTTTTTCATGTAGTCAGACTAGGTTTTCCCTCATTAGTTCCTATCGTTAGTATTGATTATGTTTAATGCTCTAGCATACACCTGCACCTTGTTTATAACCCCATGTCTCGTGACTGCTATGTTTATTATTAGTTTTAGTTATGGTAATCGTTGTGTTGGTGGTTGTGTGTTTCCTAGTGTTCTTGTGTTTCCTTGTTGTCTATGTTCGCTTCTCGTGTTCAGTATTTTCGTTTTCTTATTTAAATAAATTGTTTACCTGCACTTGCGTCATCCCAGTCCTTACCAAACACCAAACACATAGTCTTTAGTCCACGCTGGTGGTTGTCTCACTCTGAGTGTTGTTTCTTTTCAGAGACTCTGTAACAGTTTCTTCTGTTATACCATCTTCTGATGACCTCACCATGTTCTCTGGGCAGCGAGAAAGACATGAAGCATTCCACCATCTACCATCACTCAGTATAAAAGTGCTTAAACCAGTCTGCTGTTGCACAGACAAGGGCTCAGTGTATTGTCTCTCCTTTCCCACATGAATAGGTTTTCGTACTCGCACCATGTCGCCCTCTTTGATGTTCAGAGGTCATGCACCTCTTCTCCTGTCAGTGTAATGCTTACTCTTGGACTGTCGTAAGGCCACTCTGGCAGCAACCCGAGCATACCTCTCTTCATCCATAGCAGGATGTGTAATTTTGTTCGCATGGGCCTACCTCTCAGAAGTTGAAAAGGAAATTGACCAGTCGTTGCATGAGCTGTGGCTGAATTGTGGAGCATATTAGTCACTGCAGGCTTCCATAGTAGTTGGGTTGTCTGCGCCACTTGAATACAATCCTTGAGAACTCTGTTAAAGTGTTCCACAGAACCGTTAGCCTGCGGATGGTAAACACTTGTTCTAATATGTTTAATGTTCCGTTCTCTCAAAAACTCGAAGCAAAACCTGAGGATGTGAATTGTGAACCATTGTCTGTAGTAATGACATAAGGGTTTCCTTCACGTGCAAAAAAAATAAGTCAGGAATGCAATGAAAGTGTCGGTAGTCGCATTTGTCGAAAAACCTACTTCTGGCCACTTACTGAAATACTCTACCAGGGTGATAGCAAATCTACAGTCATAAGCCCCACGTTCAAATGGACCCACTATATCGACAGCCACATGCTGGAACGGGCCTTCTGGAAATTCAACAGGCTGCATCGGTGCAGGAGCAGCATTGGCTGTTTTGTAACATGACTGACAAACTGTGCAAGACGAAAGGACCTCATGAACTAATCCATCCATGCGCGGCCACCAGTAAAGTTCTCTAAGGCGTCGCTTTGTACGAACAACCCCTTGATGACCTTCGTGCGCCAAGTGCACAATTCTGTCTCTGAGGGCTTTAGGTACAACCAGGCATTTACCCCGAAAGATCAATAGCGTGTCCACAGCCAGTTCATGTCGCACCAAGAAGTATGGCTGCAGCTGACTTGAAAGAGACTTTTTCACTTTTGGCCATCTTGAGTGAATGACCTTCCGTACTTGTGATAATTCAGGACAATCTTCACATTCTGCCTTGAAGTCAGCCAGTGGAAGTGCCGCTAGGAGTGGTGAGATCTCTGCTATCTCTGTGAATAAATCATGTTCCAACTCCTCTTCTATGCTGGAGTGATTGAGAGGAACATGTGAGAGACCATCAGTCATAACATTGAGACTACCAGGGCGGAACTGCACATAATCCTCATACCAGCCCTATTCATACCTTTGGTATTGAGGAGAGTTGTAAGAGCATTGTGGTCAGTACGTAGCATGAACCTCTGTCCCCACACATAAGTTCTCCATCGTTCCACTGCCCAGACACAAGCTAGAGCCTCTTTTTCAGTGGTGGAGTACTTCCTCTCAGCAGCTGACAATGCGCGTGAAGCAAATGCAACAATGCGTTCACTACTATCGTCATGCAGCTGTGTTAACACAGCTCCTAAGCCATAATCTGAGGCATCTGTGGTAACGAAAGTTGGTAATTTGGGGTTGTAGATGGAAAGTGCAGGACTTTCAGAAGCATTGATTTCAGATTGTTGAAACTTTCCTCTGCTTCCTCATTCCACTGTAACTCAGCTTGTGTGTTTGCCCTGAGTAGCTCTCGCAGTGGTTCCACTAAATTAGCATAATTTGACAGAAATTTACTGAACCAGGATGTTAAACCCCGGAAGGAACGTAGTGCTACCATGTCTTTGGGAACAGGAGCATCAACAATGGCAGTTAGATGATCTGAACTTTGGCGTAAACCCTCTTTAGAAATGAGGTGTCCTAGGAACGTAATGCTTGTTTGACTAAACGAGCTTTTGTCAAAATTAATCTGAAGGCCAGCATCTTTGAGAATGATGGATATATATTTAAAGATATGCTGAAAGCACAGTTTCATTTTTACAAAGTATGCAGTTTCATTTTTACTTTGAGAATGACGGATATATATTTAAAGATATGTTGAAAGCACATTTTCATTTTTACAAAGTATGCAGTCACTGAAAAGAATAACTAATAGCAGTGTAGAACAGGTCTGAACCATCACGTTCAGATGGTCAGCAGTGTCTTGTGCTGAAGCCAATATGCAAATGTGTACATGTCTAATCACAAACAGCCCAGTCTAACTTACAGAGATTGTGTTAAATACTCAATCCCGCTATAGATGTGAGATTGTCAAACAGAGAGAACAAATTTTACATTGTAAGGTTCTACATAGGAATTACTTTTGACAAAGTTTGAGAACCTTGAAATATTTATTATTTGTTTTTGGTGAGGTTTTTTTTGGTGCCAAGTGAGATGTTTTACCCAGTCTTTGGTGTTTGATAGTTAATTGCTTGTCGTGGAGTGAATGAGGGAGCAGCAGGCGGTTAAGGGCACATCTTTACTACCCATAATGCCACGTAGCGACAACCACAAGAAAATGAAAGGAAAGCGCAGTACACAAACTCAACGAGTTAGTTAAGTGCCTATGGTGATATTAAGCACATTGAAGAAGGCTACTAAAGGGAGGCTCTTGCAGTTTAGCATCATTGACAGTCTTAGGGGTGTGAGCTCAATGCACAGCACTGGAAGGATGGCCCTGTGGGCTTAAATAGTGTGGGGAGGGAATATGGAACAGGTGAAAGCAATGGGACAATGAGTGATTAATCAAGGGGTGTGATGGATGGAGGGGTGTGTGAATGTGAGCATCTCCCTCAAGGCCTGGGACCAGCTTTCCGTGACATTGCTATTTGGTGATAATACTTTCCTGCATAGTTACTTCCTAAAATATTTTATTTCCTTAGTAAACTAAGATAATATGGGTATTTGGTGTACTGAGCAAGTCAATATGCCATAGACATTAATGTTTTCTCTCTAATCTTGGGTCTATTGGTTTAAAATAATTTTAAATTTCATTTTTACAGTGTAGTACAGTGCTGAAATAATATGCATAGTAACTTTTTTTGCAATATTAGATTTTTATGAGAAACATTGGTTACACCAATTGACATTTATCAGTTACAGCAACTGACGACAAGCAAAGGAAAAGCAATTTCCCACGGTCTCACAAACGTTACTTTATTTAAACACAAAATAGCGCAGACAGCGCACATAGAACACGTACACATAAAGACGTGTTCGACTCAAACAAAGACGAGCATGGGACACTGCGTGAACGCACATTAAATAGACAAACCACATAAGCCCAGAGTGATGATGAGGCGAGCCACAGGTGAGACAAATGAACACATTCAGACGTAACCGCACCCAGGGAGATCCACAGACGCAGACGACTACACGTAGACAACGTAAACACATGCCCAAAAGGGAGGGGTCAGGGGCCGTAACGTGACAAATTAAAGTTGAATAAAAAGTGAATTAGGTGTTTTAATAAATGTGATCAAAATCTAATAGATTTTTTTAATACTATATAAAACAATACTTTTAACAATGAAGAAACTGATTGATCTCTGATTATACAGTAAGTACAATTCATACACCTTATTAATCATATTACATTAAAAACAATCCAATGTAAGATGATATCTAGCAGACAGAAGAAAAACTCAAATTGTACATACATTGTGCATATGAGATGTTTTGAAGATTCCAAACATCCATATCTCAGTGAGAAATGTGACAACATTCTCCATTTTCTCCTTTGCAATTTTATTTTTGTCTTTTTGTTTCTCATGCACTTTCATTCTTTTTTTTGCTTTGAGTTCAACTTTCTATTGCAGCTTTTTTGCCTTCATTCTTTCACTCAAGTTCCTTATTTTTATGAACCTTAGCTTCTCCTTTTTCTTCAGCATTTCTCTATGTTTGCTGGTACTTTTCTGCACTACCCTCACATGAGTGGAGGATGTCTGTGGTCTCTTTAAACTTGGCCGCACATAGTCATGATCAGCAACATACACTATGGGCTCTGGAGGGCCATTAAAAACTACTCATCTGCTGTTGAATGCAGTGATGGAGAAGTAAGGTTCAAAACTTCAGCAAGCACCCTTTTCTTCTTCTCTTCTCTCTGTACTGCGTCTGATACTGCTTCCACTCTTCCCTCATTTGCACCTGTGTTTCCCTGGGCAGATCTGTGATTGGATGTTCGTGATCTTTTCTTGTCTCTTTCTCTTTGATAGCTAAAGTACAGAAGATGACTGAAACTGTTAGTCTAATGTCCAGGGCCTTAATTTGTCTTCCATTTTGACTTCAAGACTCTCAATAAAACTACCCTTTTAGGAGACCTACGTCACTGACTTTACTATCTCATGAAACACTAGCATGTGTATGTGAGGGTGTATGTAGTGTATCTCATGAAACACTAGCATGTGTATGTGAGGGTGTATGTAGTGTATCTCATGAAACACTAGCACGTGTATGTGTGGGTGTGTGTAGTGTATCTCATGAAACACTAGCATGTGTATGTGAGGGTGTGTGTAGTGTATCTCATGAAACACTAGCATGTGTATGTGAGGGTGTATGTAGTGTATCTTTGCTTTATTTTAACAAGGTAATTTGCTCTTGCAGCAGGATCCGCATTAACACGCGTTCTGTGGCGAGATTTTCTTTACTTGGGCAGCTGAAACAGGTGAGGTAGAAGGGGAGCTGAAACAGGTGAGGTAGAAGGGCAGCTGAAACAGGTGTGGTAGAAGGGCAGCTGAAACAGGTGAGGTAGAAGGGCAGCTGAAACAGGTGAGGTAGAAGGGGAGCTGAAACAGTTGAGGTAGAAGGGGAGCTGAAACAGGTGTGGTAGAAGGGGAGCTGAAACAGGTGAGGTAGAAGGGGAGCTGAAACAGGTGAGGTAGAAGGGGAGCTGAAACAGGTGAGGTAGAAGGGGAGCTGAAACAGGTGAGGTAGAAGGGGAGCTGAAACAGGTGAGGTAGAAGGGGAGCTGAAACAGGTGAGGTAGAAGGGGAGCTGAAACAGGTGAGGTAGAAGGGGAGCTGAAACAGGTGAGGTAGAAGGGGAGCTGAAACAGGTGAGGTAGAAGGGCAGCTGAAACAGGTGAGGTAGAAAGGAAGCTGAAACAGGTGAGGTAGAAAGGAAGCTGAAACAGGTGAGGTATGCTTATTTCTTGATATTCAATGTTAGTCATACCATAACAAAGGAGTATAGAGTACATAACTTTCTCTTTTCAAAACATACTTAATACTACAGTTTTTCTCAGTCGATTTGGTTCATTTCTCAGATCAGAATTGAAATTCTCAAAACTGTTCATTCAGTCTTCACATCTCCTTGTCACTCCTTGTTTCTCATTGTGTTTAACATTTTGCAAATGCTTTTGTGCATATTGCAAATGGACATGGACAGTTGTCTGTTGTTTTTTACATTATCAGTTGCTTACGACATGTTTATCAAAATGTGTTGTACGGATTGTCTGTTGAATTGTCTTACCCTCCAAAACATTTAGTCTTTAGGTCATTGCCTAGGTCATTATATGCAAAAGTGCTGAACATGTTGTCATAATCTCTAAGGCATCGTTTTACATTTATTTATTTAGTTTATTTTTTGTTGCATTTTGGTAATTTATCCTAATTTGATTAAATTTTTTGTAAGTGAACATTCAGTTACAGTAAGAGAGGGAATTGGTGAAGGCTTAGATCAATCAATGGTCTCAACCATAGGTCAGAGGTGTGTCTCATGAATCTTTACTCTAATTGGCAAACATTTATAGATGCTAAACACTGCAGTATCTCACAGTCTCATAATGGAAAGATAAGGCCATGTACAGGGTGAACAGCCAGGAAGAGTAAGTCTGTGTGGTGTAGAGGGGTAAGACTGTGTGGTGTAAGCCTGAGGGGACAAAACTGTGAAATAAGGGCAACAATTGTGGACCATGTTTTACATGTAAGTCATGGTCTTACAATGACTGAAGCTGGTCGCTGGGTACAGCTGAATATTGGAAGAACAACTGTGTTTTCAATTGTTCAAACATTTCATAGAGAAAACATGTATGTAATTCAGAAATGTGCAGCATTACAGCAGAGAGCACATTGACGTAAATTCTGACATGTTACAGTATTCAGTTTTTTTTGTTGCATTTTTGCATTCTTATAATAATAATAATGATAATACTCTTTATTCGTATAGCACCTTTCATACATACATGCAACTCAAAGTGCTTCACAGTATAAATAAAAAGAAACATTAAAAGGAGATAAGACAAAAAGAAAATGTTAAAAGAAATTAAAGATAAAATATTAAAATAACATAAAATGTAAAAAAGTAAATAAATAAGAAATAATAATCAAGAAAACTATTAAGATAATTAGAACAGATTTAGCTACTCACCCACGCTCTCTCGTACAACAATCACACAGAGTGCGACCTTCACTCTCACTGGTTTTCTGCGAGCTGTGTGCTCGTCAGCCCACAGTTATGCGCGGCCACCTGGTACTCGACTCTCAGCCGAGGGTGAAACTCCCAATCACTCAGTTACCCTGCCTGGTAACCACCAATGGTGCCACCTGTATACCCCCCCGTGGAGTTTGACCGCCAAACCTCTCGACTCTTGTCGAGTTAGATCCTCTGATCCTGACAGTTCCCTATGAACTGCGTTTGGCGTCGCCTGTGTATACACGTACCAGGAGAGAAGTCACAACATCTGCAATAAGTTTCTGCTGAGGAGAGAGACAAAGTTTAACTAAAAGCAGATCTAAAGAGGAAGTAAATATAAGAAGATAAAAATTAAATATTAAAATTAAAGATAAAAAGGAAACAAACAATAAAATAATGAAATAGTGACAAATTATAAAATAATAGACAACATAATGTATTAAAGTAAATAAGATCGAGAGTTTCTTAACTAAAAGCAGATCTAAACAGGAATGTTTTGAGATTGTTCTTGAAACTATGCAGGGCTGAAATGCCTCTGAGATCTTCAGGAAGAGAATTCCAGAGCTTTGGGCCATAGTGGCTAAAAGCACCCTCGCCAATCTTTAATCTGCTTTTAGGAATCACCAGTAGATTACTGTTTGAAGACCTCAGAGACCTGACTGGAACATATCTAACCATCATTTCACTGAGGTAAAGAGGGGCAAGACCATGAAGACATTTAAAAACCATGACTAGAACCTTAAAATATATTCTAAAGCTGACAGGTAACCAGTGTAGTGAGTGGAGTGCAGGTGTAATATGATCTCTCTTTCTCCTGCAGGTCAGAACCCTTGCAGCCGCGTTCTGAACTCGCTGTAGGTGCGAAATAGAGCTCTTTGGAAGAGCAGATAGAACAGCGTTACAATAATCTAGCCTTGATGTGATAAATGCATGGACAAGTTTTTCACTGTCAGCAGGAGAGAGCATATCTCGACCTTAGCGATGTTTGGAAGGTGAAAATAACCTGTCTTGCATGTAGTCATGATGTGTGATTTGAAGCTGAGCTCATTATCAAAGGTGACGCCCAGGTTCTTAACACATTGTCTGGCATTCAGATTCATTTGATTTAAATAAGTCTGGACATCATTCCTTTGTGAATCACTGCCAAGAACAAGAACCTCTGTCTTCTCTTTATTTAATTGCAGAAAATTGTCAGACCATGTCTGTATATCATCTATGCAGTCAAACAGTGAGCAAATTGATTTTAGGGCTTTAGATTCTAGCAAAATATAAAGTTGAGTGTCATCTGCATATTGATGATAACTAATACCATGTTTATTAATGATATGTGGTATTGGAAGCATATATAGGTTGATTAGTAACAGCCCAAGAATTGATCCTTGGGGGACGCCACAAGTTATTTTTTGACGTGTGGAGGAAGAGGTACCTAATGTTACATAATAATCACGCCCAGTTAGATACGATCTAAACCAGTGTAAGACTAAGCCACTAAGGCCTACCCAGCTCTGTAGTCGATCAAGAAGTATTTTATGATAAACGGTGTCAAAAGCAGCGCTTAAATCTAGCAGAATAAGGACTAAGAGTTTGCCTGCATCCTTATTCAATCTCAAGTCATTTACTACCTTAACTAGGGCTGTTTCAGTGCTGTGGAGAGCTCTGAAACCAGAATGAAAAGTGTCATTTATTTGATTTACTTTGACAATCATTCAACTGGATTGACACACCTTTTTCAATGATTTTGCTAAGAAAGGAAAGGTTAGATATAGGTCGATAATTATTGAGAATTGTGGGATCAAGATTTCTGTTCTTTATTAATGGTTTAACAAACACTTAACAGAACCATTAAATCGATGATTCTTTTATTATGGAAAAAGTTGTTAAGATTGATGGAGAATGTTTATGGAGAAATTGAATCTTTTTGAAGTTTGACATTGTAACAATAAAGAGACCTATTAAAAATGCATTCTATTGATCCACATAGAAAATACAATCAGTCTGAAGAAGCCTCTAATTATGCTGTTCTAGTTAACGAACTAATGATGAACCATCTTTGAGTGTAACTGTGACATGTTATTAACATAGAGCAAGAAACGAGTGCATGAAACACAAAAGGGGATTTTAATAAAATACAAGAAACGGACACATACTGAGGACCAGCAGTAAAAGTACAATTGAATGACAAAAGTAACAGGATTTATCAGTTTATTATAAGGCTCAAATGCAAAGCATTGGAGGGGCACCTGTGGGGACTTGAATGGCAAAGTAAAATGAACATGTATTTTTACTTTAGGAGGATGGGAAAGACGAAAGCTGTCTCTTGTGCCACCAGAAGATTGTGGATATACTGGCAAAATTCTGAGAGCAGCTTGTAAAGGGCCCGTTTATATAGCTCCACTTCAGAAACAGCTGGACACTAATCCATTGCCCCCTACATCAGAAGCGGGCCCAGGTATAAAGGTCACGGTTCGCTACTGCTGCACAGGCACCTTTGAATCTGTACATGGACATGAGAAGCACCCCAGCAGAACAAGATGGGGCACTGATCTCTTTCTACAAGAACACTCATGTGGAATAGGCTTGACCTTTGTACTGCAAATTGGAAGGTACAGACTTTACAATAGAAATGAGTAGTTAACAATGGCATGTTTGGTTAAAAATTTTCACTAGCAAATACAGATGGCAATTCTCAAAATCTGCAATTGTCAATGGACTTCAAGTTCAGGTTTTAAGGTAGTAACAAGATTCCATTTAAATATAGCAATAGTTTTAAAATGAACCTGAATTAAAACCTGATCTAAATGCATGCTGTCACACCTGGCACCGCCCCCTCCCTGTCTATGTAGCCTGGCTCCGCCTCCTCTGGTCTTTTCTTCTTCTGTTAGTTCCGCCTCTGTTTTTGTTTCCATGGTTTCGGTTCTTTTCTCTCATTGGTTTCAGCTGTCACTTGTTTTAGGCTTTGTTTGGGTTTGTATTTATTCCTTGTGTTTCAGGTATTCGGTGTGGGTCAATGTTTCTCTATGAGTATGTGCTTGTGCTTCGGTTTGATTGTTGAAAGTCTTGTTTCAGTTCTTATGTTAAAGGTTAGATCTTGCGTGTGCTTCTGTTCTGTTTGTTTCACTCTAAATCTTGCTTATGCTTCGGTTTGATTGTTGGAAGTTAAGTCTTGCTCTAGTTTGTATGTTAAATGTTAAGTCTTGCTTGTTTTGTGATAATACGGTTGTTTTCTATGTTAGTTCGCTGTGTGTCGCTTAGTTTGAGTTTCAGTGTGTGAGGTTTGTTTCGGTTTTGTCACGTTTCTCTTCATTGTGGTTCAGTTGTATATTGCCTTGTGTTGTGTATATGGTTAGTTTAGGTTTAGTCACGTTTATTTATGTTGTATGTCAACAGTGTATTGGCCTGCGAGTCTGTGTCTGGTTTAAATCAGTCAGAGACCGGGACATAAACAAACGATATCGCTGACATCCATACTTAAATGACTAAACCTTGACCATGTAAATACTCAGATAACATAACTAGGAAAAGACAGATACTTATTTAGGAGCAGAGAACTCCGACCTAACAGGGTTACGTGGCGTGGAACAGGAGCCTGACGGTTACACAAAACAACGACCTCCAACAAAGGAATGAGAACACAGGGAATAAAATCCCAACTCATTACACAAACAAACCCAAAACAGCTGATGAGACCAATACTGGGTGGGGGAAACAAAACAGGGCGTGACAATGAATGATCAAACAAAACAAACAAAGTAAATGACAGCACAAACCAGGAGGAGGGCCGAGTCGAACGCTACAGTAGCCCATAATTGTGCGCTGCCAGCTGTTTTTTCTCTTGGATTAACGGTGAATATTGCCCATTTATCGTATTTAATCATATTGCATTAAAAAATCTTTTTGCATTTTATGTTTTATTGACAATTGTTAAATATTTTTGTAAATATCCTAGGAAAGACCTCGTAAATATTACTATTATGCGTTTCTAACACGTGGAGGTTCTAAATGTCTGCTGGTCAGTTTGTTTTACCTTTGCCGATAAATAATCATTCTCGATTTTATCCATCTGTTTATTCCATTCTATACAAACTGCTTTTAGTTGATGACCTTGAAACGAGCACTTCTTAACATTTGTTCTGTTTGGATATTTTACATGTCTAAAGTAACTTTCTTAAATAGAAATAACCATGTAACATGAATGACGTTTGCACTGTCACATTCATGACAGTGTGTTTCTAAGACATTCCTTAAGCACAGTGTTCCAGTAATCAGTACATGACTTAATTAACTCTTATTGATGAAAGCATGTTCTGATGAGCTAATGTTGCACGCACGTTCTGATAAGTTAACATAGTCTATAAAATGATTGTACCTACAGTATTATTGCTGCGCGCACATTCCGATAATGTAACATAGCCTATAAAATGATCGTACCTACAGTATTAGTGCTAGAAGCATGTACCGATAAGCTAATATAGCCTATGAAATGATCGTACCTACCTACAGTATTAATGCTAGAAGCACGTACCGATAAGATAATATAGCCTATAAAATTCTTACCTTTTTTTTTATTATTAAAAGAGAGAGAAGAACTCCAAAAAAAGTTTTTTGAAATGGGTAAGTGATCATTTGCATACTATTACAGTCTTATGCACTCAAGAAAATTATATTGTAAATTATATCCTGTATATTTACATATAGAGACATCAGTGTGTCAAAGTTGATTATCATCAACATGCTAAGACATTTTCTAAATCATTTGGTCACCACTGGAGGTGCAACAGGCTAGTAGTGTGAAAATAATATTGTATTATGCTGTTTGTAATGTTAGCAAGTACCTTTTGCTTTTGTCCTTTGCTTTTCTGTCCATGTAATTCAACAATGAAATGATTCCTGTATATGTACATATAGAGACATCAGAGTGTCATCAACAACATGATGAGACTTTTTTTATTCATTTGGGCACCACTGGAGGTGCAACACACTGGAAGATCTACCTGAACTTTCCATTAAAAACAAGAAAAATCACTACTGCTACATTTCACTGTCATAATCATAGTATTGTAGAAAGTATTTATTTGCATTAATGACGTTACATGGCAGAACAGGATAAACAATTATCAAAGCAAAAATAATTTGTCCAAGCCAGATAGAGAATCCAAAAACCAGAGAGTAATGCCAGTAAACAAACACCAAACAAAAAACAAAATAGAAAGACAAAAATGACAAGGCAAGCAAGTCTAAATTTATAATAATAATAATAATAATAATAATAAATATATAAATTCAATTCCAAAATAAATTCCAAAATTGCTAGGCAAAGTCTGAATCCAAAGGTGCAGCAGGGTCACAACACAATAACAGAGTAAATTTCTCAGTACACTCTTAGCAAAAGAAACAGTGACACAACTTGGCCAGAAGATTAATAGACTGTAGTGGTTAGCTGTGGCGCTCTACCGCTACCAACCACCAGGGGCAATTGATTGTGGGGCAATCAAGCCTAATAAACTCACCTGGTGGCATGGACATAATTTGGGGGGCCTGGCTTTATAAAGCCTGGGAAATCAGACTCGCGTTGCTGTGTCTTGGTTCAGTGTTCTGACATACAGACTTGCTGGTAATTTCGGTAAATACAATACAATACAAATCTAAATCTAAATCCAATATTGTTAGGCAAAATCTGAATCCAAAAGCACAGCAGGGTCACTGTGACGGGGTAACAGAGGCTGCCGGAGGCAATGGCTGTACGTCATGCTCTTCATTATCCATGACAATCATGCGGCGAGAACAGAAAACAGAAGCCAAGCTCACGAAGAGCAGAGAACTATCAAAACAAAAAGGGTAAACAAATAACTCCTCTCCTGCGACTTGCAACTCGTGAAGGAAGCACGTAGTCCTCAGGAATGTGCAGCACTGGACTGCATGACCTGTGGGAACATAAAGGGAGCACACCAACCCTGCACAGGTGTTAGTAATCAGGTGATTGTGAGCGTTGTAGTGGCCTAGTGCTAGGGGGTGTGTGATGTGTCCATGCGCAAGTGGGTACACGCGCCCTCTGGTGGCCTCCCGGCCGACCCACCGTGAAAGTCACAAAACAATAACACAGAGTATATTGCTCAGTACACACATAGCAAAAGAAACAGTGACAGAACTTCACCAGAAGATGAATAGACAAGTATTAAAAGACAGATGTATACAGCCATAAATGAATGAGGATTCTGGTGAGGATGAGTGAGTAAATAATTGATGGTTGGTTTAGTGTTCCAAGCTATGAATGAAATTCTGGAAAGTGTAGTGAAGTGGACTGTTGATAATGGGAGAAGCTGGTAGCATCACACATAGTAATGTTCACTTGAGATTTGTAGTGTTTTATATAAAAAAAACATGATTTTAATTAAGATAATAATCAAGATTTTAAGATTTTTTTCATGGCTGTATATCAGACATTAACACACCACAATGCTTACAAATGTTTACAAAAGTGTATCTTGAAGAAATGTCCTGAGAAATGTCCTGAGTACCAACTCATTCATTATATTTTTTCTGGAAATACAATCAAAAGAAGAGGCAAGAAGACAAGGCTGGAGATACTTCAGCAGTATGTACTACATCTCTACTCAAACAAAGTCCTGGAGTGAGAGCAGACAGGACTGCAGAGAGAGAGGAGCAGACCTGGTGATCATAAACAGCAGACAGGAACAGGTGAGGGAGGGAGGGAGAGAGAGAGAGAGAAACTGTTCATCATCTGTTTTTTCATTCCTTGCAATCATATTTTCAGGAATTCATAGTTAAAATGCTGGGCAGCAATACAGCTTGGATTGGTTTGACTGACACAGAAAAGGAAGGAGTCTGGAAATGGGTGGATGGCACAGCACTGACCACTGGGTAAGAGAATGAGATCAGAATCACAGCACTGACCACTGGGTAAGAGAATGAAATCAGAATCACAGCACTGACCACTGGGTAAGAGAATGAGAGCAGTATCACAGCACTGACCACTGGGTAATAGAATGAGAGCAGAATCACAGCACTGACCACTGGGTAAGAGAATGAGAGCAGAATCACAGCACTGACCACTGGGTAATAGAATGAGAGCAGAATCACAGCACTGATCACTGGGTAAGAGAATGAGAGCAGAATCACAGCACTGACCACTGGGTAAGAGAATGAGAGCAGAATCACAGCACTGACCACTGGGTAAGAGAATGAGATCAGAATCACAACACTGACCACTGGATAAGAGAATGAGATCAGAATCACAGCACTGACCACTGGGTAAGAGAATGAGATCAGAATCACAGCACTGACCACTGGGTAAGAGAATGAGAGCAGAATCACAGCACTGACTACTGGGTAAGAGAATGAGAGCAGAATCACAGCACTGACCACTGGGTAAGAGAATGAGAGCAGAATCACAGCACTGATCACTGGGTAAGAGAATGAGAGCAGAATCACAGCACTGACCACTGGATAAGAGAATGAGAGCAGAATCACAGCACTGATCACTGGGTAAGAGAATGAGATCAGAATCACAGCACTGACCACTGGGTAAGAGAATGAGAGCAGAATCACAGCACTGACCACTGGGTAAGAGAATGAGAGCAGAATCACAGCACTGACCACTGGGTAAGAGAATGAGAGCAGAATCACAGCACTGACCACTGGGTAAGAGAATGAGAGCAGAATCACAGCACTGACTACTGGGTAAGAGAATGAGAGCAGAATCACAGCACTGACCACTGGGTAAGAGAATGAGAGCAGAATCACAGCACTGACCACTGGGTAAGAGAATGAGAGCAGAATCACAGCACTGATCACTGGATAAGAGAATGAGAGCAGAATCACAGCACTGATCACTGGGTAAAAGAATGAGAGCAGAATCACAACACTGACCACTGGGTAAGAGAATGAGAGCAGAATCACAACACTGACCACTGGGTAAGAGAATGAGAGCAGAATCACAGCACTGACCACTGGATAAGAGAATGAGAGCAGAATCACAGCACTGACCACTGGGTAAGAGAATGAGATCAGAATCACAGCACTGACCACTGGGTAAGAGAATGAGAGCAGAATCACAGCACTGACCACTGGGTAAGAGAATGAGAGCAGAATCACAGCACTGACCACTGGGTAAGAGAATGAGAGCAGAATCACAGCACTGACCACTGGGTAAGAGAATGAGAGCAGAATCACATCACTGACCACTGGGTAAGAGAATGAGATCAGAATCACAGCACTGACCACTGGGAAAGAGAATGAGAGCAGAAATCACAGCACTGACCACTGGGTAAGAGAATGAGAGCAGAATCACAGCACTGACCACTGGGTAAGAGAATGAGAGAAATTCTGTATTTTATGTTTAAGCAAAATGAATGCTCATTAGAACTTGGTCTTCTCATTTGTTGTCTGTGAGGAAAAATACTTCTATATTACCATCACTTTATATTGTGAAGATAATGCTTGTAGGACAAGCAGTCTACAGTCTTTGAATGTAAATGCCCATGGGCTAAATAACAATATTGATGGTCTGAAAATGAAGACTGAACATTTGATCTAAGCCTGATTCGTATTCTCTTTGTTTTCAGATACTGGAATAAAAATGAACCAAACAACATGCATAATAATGAGAACTGTGTTCTGACAGGCTCTTCAGACAAGAAGGGATGGAATGACATACCATGTAATATAGAAATAATGTGGATCTGTGAGAAAAACACTTTATAGTGTTGTTACCAAAATGTAGTAGTCATAAAAATGTTTTTGAATAAGCCATAATATGTATGTTTTAATTAAGGAACTAGGCAAAGTCACAGGTCCAAACAATGAAGAATGTGAACACGCAAAACATAAAACGAGTGGGGAGTGACCAGTATGGAAATTAAAGCAAATAACATGGTTTATTAGATGTACCCAGTGAACAAAATTGTCTTTATTTTCTCCAGACGACATATTCCTTTTTACCGGTTCCTTGGCTTTTTGACCTCAATGAGCGTTTCTCTCTATCCGTACCTCTGTTCATATCAGACATCACTTCTACCACAGGTCATGCACAAGAGGCACACTAATTCTGTGTGAACACCACTAATAAACCAAGGCAGCGAAGGGCATACAACCATACAAACACCACCGGGAGAAACACGAGAGTAAAGTGGATTACGGAGTATAGAGCTAGAACACGGGACAGTGACAACAAACAAACAACATATGGAGGTAACACAACAAGATATAATCATTTTCAAAAGGACATGTACTATGACATAGTGTAATCTTAGTGTAATGCCAAGTTACCATAAGACATGACTTGGGTTAAAAGGAACACGCTTAAAAGTTCAGAAATACAGGACTCCAGAAATACCAAACGAATAGCTCTTAGGACACCACAGAATAAACGTTGTCAAAAACTAGATAAACACACAGTGTGAAACACAAGCACAATCAAAAGGATGAACAAGCTAATTTGGAAGCAAAAACTAAACATAGACTTGAGTGACATGAGGAGTGCAGCCAGGCATGACAATTTACATTAATTTTGACCTTATTGACTTGCAGTAGAGTACAACAATAACTCTTTATTGCTTATTTTTCTGTTACCAATCTGTTACTAAATGTACAGTGGTACTTGAAAGTTTGTGAACCCTTTTAGAATTTTCTATATTTCTGCATAAAACATTAGAGTTTCCTCCAAATCCTAAAAGTAGATAAAGAGAACCCAGTTATACAAATGAAACAAAAATATTATAAAAAATATTTATATTTAAATTAAATAAATAAATATTTACTTAATATAAAATTATGCAATATTATATATTTGTGCGTGGAAAAAGTTTGTGAACCTTTGCTGTCAGTATCTGGTGTGACCCCTCTGTGCAGTAATAACCGCACCTAAACGTTTTTAGTAACTGGTCAGTCCTGCACACCGGTGTGGAACAGCATACAGAACAGCTTCAGCTCTGGGATGTTGGTGGGTTTCCTCACATTAACTGCTCGTGTAACGGATGGGAAAGGAAAATGTCTAAATTTCCTCTTATTTTTCTTCATAGTTTGTCATATTTTCACTCTGTATATGCTACCGGATATGTGGAATTTCCCCCGGGATCAATAAAGTATCTATCTATCTATTGACCTTCACTTTCGCTCCAGACCCCGTCTCCAGCCTGCCCTCAGGAATCAATCAAATCAAATCAAATTTATTTGTATATCGCTCTTCACAACACATGTTGTCACAAAGCAGCTTTACAATCTTTACAAGATTTACAGATTAACAATCGTATGGGTCCAAATCCCTAACCAACTTTCTCAAATTAAACTGTGATAAATCTGACATGGTCGTAATAGGTCCCAAATCCCTCACAAAAAACATACAAGACATCTGCCTGACCATAGACAACTCTACACTGTACCCTTCCTTACACATCCGTAATTTGGGGTTATTTTTGACAGTCATTTATCATTTGAACAGCATGTAAAGCAAGTCACTAAAACTGCTTTTTTTCATTTAAAAAATATTGCTCGCCTTCGTCCATCCCTCAATTTCTCTGCTGCTGAAACTCTGATCCATGCTTTTATTACATCACGAATTGACTATTGTAATAGCATTCTCTATGGTACACCAAACAAAATCCTAAATAAACTTCAGTACATTCAGAACTCAGCTGCACGTCTTCTCACCCAGTCACGCTCCCGTGAACACATCACACCTGTTCTTCAACAACTACACTGGCTCCCTGTCACACAACGTATTCAATATAAAATTCTTTTATTTACTTATAAAGCTCTCCATAATCAGGCACCTCCCTACATCACTGATCTGCTCCATCACTATACTCCCTCTCGGTCGCTTCGCTCCTCTGATGCAAACCTTTTGTCCATACCTTATAGGACCAAACGTACCTGGGGTGATAGGGCCTTTTCAGTGACTGCACCCACTCTATGGAACTCTCTCCCCAAACACGTCTGTGATTCTTCTGATCTTTCCACTTTTAAATCTCTTTTAAAAACTCATCTCTTCAGATCCGCTTTTAATTTATGATGCTACACATTTATTTTCTTCTTATTTGTTTTATCTAGTACTAATTATCTTTGTTTCTTATAATGTTGTTCTATATTGTATTGTATTGTAGTCATTATGCTGCTTGAAATTTTGTACTGTAAAGCGTCTTTGAGTGTCCTGAAAAGCGCTATACCAAATAAAATGTATTATTATTATTATTATTAATGAGCAAGCCAAAGGCGACAGTGGCGAGGAAAAACTCCCTATGATGGTATCGATTAGGAAGAAACCTCAGGAGGACCAAGACTCAAAAGGGAACCCATCCTCCATTGGGCGGCCTGTTAGCACAAGTCCGTGGTGCGCAGGGTAGTTCTATAGCAGTAGTCACAGTTCTTGTTCCCCGTCCAAGTAGTCACAATTCCTTCGGTGCAGATGGTCAGCCTCTGATAGGTGCTAGCATCCGCACGACCTCTTGTGGCAATGGCACATCCAACCCTGGCGTCAGTACATCCACCAGCAGGTGCTTGTATCCTGATAGGAGTGTGTATCCTGCAGGGACCCATCCCCTTCGGGTGGCCTGGTTAAGTACACAAATCACACAAAAACACACAAATTACACAAAATCAAATTATACAGACGAATACACAAGTCACACACAAATCACACAATCAGACTAAGTATAAGGTAACTAGAATGAAAGTTCTGGATGTTGATATTGTCAATGTAAGTGTCTTGTGATGAACACCAGGTTTACATTCCGTGTCAGGGCAGTAATATTGGTATTGTAGGCTCTGACTGCAGTATTACTCCCCAGCTGAACCTCAGAGAAGAAAGATATGTGATGTGGTAAATATGTAACAGACTAATCAAATGCCAAAGTCAGTGAACACATCCAGCAGAACAATGAACTGATGGTTCACACCATCACCCCCCCACCCGTCTACCTATATTTATTTTATTTATTTTATTTTATTTTTTTTTTTTTCGCGCTTTTCACAACACATGTTGTCACAAAGCGCTTTACAGGATTTAAAAGGTTTAACAATACTATGGGTCCAGATCCCTAATGAGCAAGCCAAGGCGACAGTGGCGAGGAAAAACTCCCTAGATGGTGGGGAATAGGAAGAAACCTCGGGAGAACCAAGACTCAAAAGGGAACCCATCCTCCATTGGGCGGCCCGTTAACACACAAATTACGCAAAATACAGACAAATACACAAGTCACACACAAATCACACAATCAGACTAAGTAAAGGTAAAAATGAAAGTTCTGGGTTTTGATATTGTCACTGTAAATGTCTGTTGATGAACGCCAGGCTTTCATTCCATGTCGGAGCAGCGATGCTGGTATTGTAGGCTCCGACTGCAGTGTTACTCTCCAGGTGAACCTTGGAGAAAAGATACGAGATGTAGTAAATATGTAACAAATTAATCAAAGGCCAAACTAAACAGATGAGTCTTTAATCGAGTTTTAAACATTGAGACTGTGTCTGAGTCCCGAATAGAGGCAGGAAGATTATTCCACAATTGTGGAGCTTTAAAAGAAAAGGCTCTTCCACCTGCTGTGATCTTTTTGATCCTAGGAACAGTTAATAACCCTGCGTCCTGTGAGCGAAGTGAACGCGCTGGGTTATATTGTTCAATAAGTTCACTAAGATAGTCTGGAGCTAAGCCATGCAGCGTTTTATATGTTAATAAAAGTATTTTATAGTCAATACGGAATCTAATTGGCAGCCAGTGTAATGACGATAGTACGGGACTAATGTGATCAAACTTTTTAGTTTTTGTTAAAACTCGTGCTGCTGCGTTCTGAACCAGCTGGAGTTTGTTTATCGATTTACCAGAACATCCAGCTAAGAGACTGTTGCAATAGTCTAAACGAGAGGATATGAATGCATGGATTAGTTTTTCTGCATCACTAGTATTTAATATGTTTCTAATTTTGGCAATGTTGCGCAAGTGAAAGAACGCTACCCTAGTTATATTATTAATATGTGTATCGAACGAGAGATCTGGGTCTATTGTGACGCCCAAGTTCTTTACCTCTGCGCTGGGGGTTATAGTAAAAGAATGTAGATTCAATGCTACATTATGTATCTTGTCTCTCGCAGCCCTAGACCCAACTATTATTAATTCTGTTTTATCGGGATTTAGTGCTAGAAAGTTACACGCCATCCAATGTTTAATCTCTTCTACACATTTCTCTATTTTACTGTTTGCGCCTAAATCATCGGGTTTTGCCGATAAATATAGCTGAGTGTCGTCTGCGTAGGAATGGAAACTGATGTCGTGCTTATGCATAATCTCGCCTAGGGGTAACATGTACAGTGTGAATAGAAGTGGTCCTAGGACTGTCCCTTGTGGGACACCGTATTTAACCTGCACAGATTTAGAGGTTTTATTATTAACACTTACACATTGGAAGCGGTCAGTCAAATATGATCTAAACCAGGAGAGTGCGACTCCTTTAATACCTACCGTGTTTTCTAGTCTATCCAGCAAAATGTTGTGGTCTACAGTATCAAAAGCTGCACTAAGATTTAACAGTACAAGGAACGAGACTAGCCCATTATCGGCCGATATTAGTAAATCATTCACTACCCTGAGTAAAGCTGTTTCAGTGCTGTGGTTTGGTCTAAATCCTGATTGGAACTTTTCATGGATACTATTTGATTGGAGATGGTGGTTTAACTGATTGGAAACTGCTTTTTCTAAAATTTTAGAGATAAATGGGAGATTAGAAATGGGTCTATAGTTGGCTAGAATCTGCGGATCTAGATTCTGTTTTTTAATCAAGGGTCTAATTACGGCGCATTTTAATTGTTTGGGCACGTACCCTAGGTTAAGGGAACAGTTAATCATATTAAGTAAGGGCCCTGCAATGGCTGGGAGTAGGTCTTTAAATAGACGGGTTGGAACTGGGTCGAATATACATGATGTAGGCTTAGATGAATTAATCAGTGTTGTGAGCTCTTTTTGCGATATAGGATCGAAGACATTTAGCTCGGTAATATTTTTGGATGCATAGTTACTAATAACTAAACTACTGGGGTTGGATTGGAGGTTAGGCTGCAATGTATTATGACTCTGTAGTCGGATATTATCTATTTTATTATTAAAAAAGTTTAAAAATTCATCGCTAGTGTGTGTAAGTGTTGTATTAGAACTAGTGTCGTTGATATTTCTTGTTAGTTTTGATACAGTCGCGAAGAGAAATCTAGGGTTATTTTTGTTGTTTTCTATTAGTGTCGAATAGTATGCGGCTCTAGCTTTTATTAAGGCATGTTTGTATTTGACTATGGCGTCTTTCCATGTGATTCTAAACACTTCTAGTGAGGTGGATCTCCATTTTCGCTCCGCTGCTCGAGCTGCCTGTTTTAGAAGACGGGTGTGGTCGTCATACCATGGTGCAAGCTTTTTCTCCCTAATTAATTTTGTTTTAACTGGAGCTACACTGTCTAAGGTATTGCTGAGTGTGTAATAAAACTGTTGTGTTGCCTGTTCTAATTCATTGGGCTGCAGTGGCATAGTGTTCGGTAGCTCTGGTAGTAAGTTTATAAATGTTGCTGCAGTGTCGGATGTGATAGTGCGCGTGGTTTTTGTATGGCGCATCTGATGTACATCGTATAAAGCCATTTCATATATTAGTAGGGAATGATCTGAAATGGCGTCATTTTGGGGGATGACTGCCAAATGTTCTATGTTTAATCCGTAAGTAAGTATTAAGTCTAAGGTGTGTTTACAGCGGTGGGTAGGCCCTGTCACATTTTGGGCTATACCTACTGAATCTAGTATGGAGTCGAACGCGATTTTCAGTGGGTCTGATTCATTTTCATAATGAATGTTGAAATCACCCACAATTACAAATCTCTCGATGGTTAAGACTATTTCCGAAAGAAACTCAGCAAATTCCTTAAGAAATTCTGAGTAAGGACCCGGCGGTCGATAGATGGTCACTAGTTTAAGCTTTGTTTTATTGCCTATAAGATTATTGCCTATTTCACCTATCAGAGCCTCGAATGAGTTAATAGAGGTGGTTGGTTTTACAGTAAAACCTATATCTATGTCATATATTGTGGCTACTCCACCTCCACGCCCTGTGATACGGGGCTGATGAACATAACTGTATCCAGGAGGAGCTGCTTCATTAAAACTTACATATTCGTCCACTCTAGCCCATGTCTCTGTTAAACAGAGTGCATTTAGTCTGTTATCTGTGATTATTTCGTTTACTATCACAGCTATAAGTGGCTGCATGTACATAACAAAGGGTGGCCTAATGGAATGCAAAAGTCCCCAGAACTGCCCCCTGGTGGAGGCCAGTTACAAAAAGTTGGGAATTAAAATGCTGGGACAGCTAGTGTTAAGTTCTGTGTGTTAAGGTCATAGAGACCTGCATATTCTCATATCCATGTGCTACATTATTTGAGATCTATCAATACACTTGTAGTCCAGTGTAATGTCTAATTAAGATTTATATGTATATATCCGAGTATCAACATGTAATGTGCTATAGTAGGCATATACATATACATGTATTAAGTTGTGTCACTTACAAAATGTAACCATGTTTGTGTGTGCTTTTGTGACCTCATATTCATACCTGTCTGTGCATTATGTGTCATTCAGCATCCAGAAGTGGAAATTAAGAATGGCTCAAGGTATAGGCTGGTAGAATCAAGTTAATACTTATTTAGGCAAAGCATACAAGTCAATTTATTTAGGAATAAGAGAATTCTAATTGTCTTGAAATTGTAATAGTCTGCTTTTGTCTCCCATTAACTAAATCTATGAGAGACAGGCAGGGTCACAAACCTTCCTTCTCTCCCTCTTTTCCCTTCTCCTCTCTCTCTCTCTTTCTCAGATTACCTCTTGTCCGGGCAGAGACTATGCATATTCAGGAATCAGAGTCCAATGATCACCAGAATAGCAACTCATGGGGAACTACAGTCACGCCCCTAAATGTTGCTTAAAAGGTGTCCCTCGAGAAGTGAATGAAGAGTTGGAGTGATGCCAAGAGACCGCAATTAAGTTCGAACTTTATCCTACCTCTAGAGGATCTTCGTTATAATTTATTTCTCAAGAAAGTGTTTTATTTAGTCTGTGTCGTCATCAAACTTACTTTTGTTTTCATTGTTTTAAAGTCAAGCTCATCTTCCTTTCTTAGTTAAATTCGAGTTATTTCTGTTTGGCCGATAGAAATTAACTTCGAAGTCCATCTCATAAAGTGAACTGCTACCCTCCAGCCACGACTGTGACGTCATCGCTAGGTCTTAGCGATTCGAGCCGTCTTGAAAGACAGACTCCGCTGACCCAGCCACCTCAGGAGTGAACGAACATTGAACGCGCGTCGGTCGACACGCCTTCCTTCCCCCGGACTCTTGCACGGACGTGCCAGGCTACGTCACAGTAAGACACAGAGTTCACATGCTGTTTTGGGGTTGCCAGTCCGATTTAGCAATAGCTGTTACTAGTAATCTATGCCCGGATCTTCTCTTCATACTATCCTACTTTCTTTCTAAAACATCTATAATCCATTTAAATTCCATGACCGTCAATAATTACTGATCATTTGCTGTTGTTGTTTAATGTTCTATTCTTTGTTGTTACTATTATATATCTGGTTAGATTAGTAGATTCACGTATAGGTTTAGTTTCACTTTGAGCCAAATAATTCCATATGCTATCCTTTATATCAATTGTCATATTCACCATTTAATAAATTGTTATATTTGTTCATTAATCTGGTCACAGTGGTAAATACATATTTTGGTCGATGGTATTAGGTCACTACACGGAATCAGAACTTAACCCTTTGTTAATGAGACTGATTAAACCATATTACACCTATTTCTGTTATTACAATATTGGTTCCTGAGCAATCAGGATGGTGCCCCATTCATAATCTATAAATAACCAGTGTATTCGCCACACACACACACACACACACACACACACACACACACACACACATATATATATATATATATATATATATATATATATATATATATATATATATATATATATATATATATATATATATAAATAAAGGATATGCTTGGATATATTGTACAGTACTGACCACTGGGGAAGAGATCTCTGAACCAAATTCTGCTTATGGTAGAGTTACTGACTCTGGTTTACTGCTCCTCATTACTTTAAAAAATACAGGTGACCTTCTGTTACGTGCCCACCTGTGGGCTCTGGTCCAGGCAAAGTGGCGGGATGTAAAAAATGAGGACGCATTGTAGCACTGAATGGATTTTAATAGAGCACTGATATACAATAACATAACCCAAAACCTTCGGCCCACGTGTCTTTGGTCATTATACAACAACTGAATACTCGTCAATGGGGTGATATGAATTTCGGGACTCATCCTTCGATAAGGGCAGACACAGAGAAAAGAGGAAAACTACCAAAACAAAAACCTCATAACGCGAAGCACTCAACACTCCAAAGAGTAAACCAGTTTGTGAAAAGGTATGTATTGCCATTCTCCATATTAAACCATATCAAACACCTCACTGATCCTCACAGGCTTTCTACTCAGGACTATTAACTGATTCAGATGAGGAATGTGCCTTAACATATTAACATGACACACCCAAGTCTTGTGTTTCCTAATGGGAGAACAAATAATGTAGTCCATCTCAAAAAGTGTTTCCTTGACAACATATGGACGTAGATAACAAGGAGGATACATGTTCATGCAAAAATGCCCGTACTTGACCACCCATTTTCAAATGTCTAGAGACGGCTTTTCCATCTAAGAGCTTTTTCATACACTGTTGGGACACATTGCGGGCTACAGCATTAGCTTCATGAAATCATTCCATTCTCTACTCTCGTAGTCCAAGATGTTTTGCTCCTGACCATCCTCAGGTAAAAACGCATCTTAAAATAGCTTCAGGGAACGACGCACAGTGTCCGCACACACCGGCTGTGCCAGACTGAAATCCAATGATTCTTGAACTGCTTCTCTCACACCAAACAGCAAAAAAGGCTCCATTATCAACGTTTTTACCAGGGTCGAAACAGTACTTGCGGGGCATAGAGTTTATGGATTGGTGATATCCCTCAAGTGTTTCTTGAGATTCAGGGTGATAGGGACTAGATCACTTACTGATGGAACCCCAGGGCTGTCTTAACCTGGCAAATGTCTTCAACAGGAAACTAGAGCCCTGGGGCCTCATGTACAAAGACGTGGATTTCTTAATGAAACCTGGTGTATGGACAAATGGCGAAAGCAAAAAAAAAATCTTGATGTATCAAACTGTGCTTACACTGGAATCCATGCACATTTCTTTTGTACATTCCAATCAACGTGGAATAGAGCGCACACGAGAGAGTGGCTGACTCCTCCTGTGACACGCCCCCCAATAAATATGCAAATGCATTTAAATTTGCCCTGCACCGGAGGAGTTTCCTCTCTGATCTATCACAAACCAGGTCTAAACGGGGAAAGAAGAGGAACGAATGTGAAGGGGAAACACTCCTGAATGAGGTAGAGGCGCGGAAAAAATGTTTGTTTGGCACGCTGTCCTCTGGCATTGCGGAAAAGCGCAAAAGGTCTGAGTCAGAACAACACACACTGGCAGAAATTTAAAAAGTGGTCAGACATTAAGTGTGGATGTGAAGCGGAGGCTGACTGCACATCGCCAGACTGTGACCCAAACAGGCGGTGGGGCAGGAGATATCGAACTCACTCCATTTGACCAGAGAGTTGCCGGTATTATGGGTGACACGGCCCTCACCAGTGTTGCTGGTTTGTTGTCTTGCTTGTATTGCACCTGGGTTAGTCTGCGCAATATTTTGTCAAGGCTCTGGGTCCGCTGGTTGCTCCACCACCTCAAACAATGGCACTGCATACCTGTGTGCAACATTGTGCAGGACCCCACATGCCCTCACAATACGACGCACCTTCTCTAGCCGATACACGAGCATTCCCCCGGTCCTGTCCAGCCAGCGCCACCGGCCCAATCGCCCTCTCCACGACTGACCGGGTGCGAGAATGGAAAGAATTGTATCTCCGCTCCCGGTCAGTCTGTGGATTACAAAGGGTCATCAGCCACGTCTTGAGGGGCAGACACAGAGAAAAGAGGAAAACTACCAAAAAAAAAAAACCTAATAACGTGTGGCCCGTAGTAATATAGCAAACCCGACTACGCCACCTGGGGAATTTCACCCCAGGACATCTATTAATCTAAGCCAATAAAGGCATCTAGACACACAGGTAAATCTGAATAAATAGCCTATCCAGAGATGTGAATAGAGGTAATCAGAAAGGTTTATTCACAACCCATCCATAAAATCACTTCATTTATTAATATTATTTAAAAGCAAAGTTAACAAAAACACAATGCAGAAAAAAAACATAAAAGAATATAGTAAAGAAATTAGTGGTGTCAATTCCAGGTTTAGAGATTAAAAGTCCTCACCAGGATTTTGCTCAAGCTTGCTAGATTTTCTAATTAGCAATCCAGGTAAAATTAGTGGAATCAACACAATCCAGGAAGCCTGAGCAAAATCCTGGTGAGGACTTTTACTTTCTGAACCTGGAATTGACACCTCTAAAAGAAATATACGAAAGCTCCAACGAACTGGCCTACTGGCCGTGGGTGTCCAAGTACAAGTGTTCTAGCCCTGTCTATATTCTAAAGTCTCCAATACACCCACCTACACACACACAAGCAAAAGTGCAGTGCACGTGAACTCACCACAGCAAGTAACAACCAAACAATGAGTGAACGGACAAAAAGGGGATAAGGGGCATCCAAATGTCCTACAAGAAGAAGAGACACAAAAGAATTTACAATTGATCTGACCACTAGACCCACAGGACACCCCACAGCCAACAATATTTTCCAGAAAATAACAAATAAAAAGAATGCTTTAAAAACAACCCCACACTAAACCAAAAACTGCTGCCAAAGTAAATAAAACAGTAAGACAACCATCAAATGGTTCAAATCATCAGTTAATAATCAAATGCAAAATATAATCACATCAACTAAAACAATACAACCAAGAAACGAATTACACAAAACGATAGATAAAAATAATTAAAGTAGAAAACCAAATTGAAAAGCAAGAAACCCAACCAACGGCATATCAAACGCAGCAAAACAGCAGCGACTCCAATTTCACTATGTAGGTATTAAAATATTTCTTATTAAAACAAGAATTGACGTTCCGATCGCCAGGCACAACCCGGACTAGTCACTGGCAATGCTCACACAGGACCTTCGGCCGCTGCTATACACAGCTCACACCCTGTTAGCTGTTGCACCAATCCACGTTACACCTACAATGAACAGGCATTAGCTGCATAAACCACAGATAACCCCCAAACTATGCGGAATACCGCGTACCTACCTACGGATAGGTGCTGCTCCAGCACAACCGGGTTACAGAAGTGATAAACTGCAGTGAAGCCACAACAAACAGCTACAATGTGTAAGCTGTTTTAGAGAGCTCCGCGCTAATGCACCGTTGACACAGAGTGGAGGGCATAAGCTTGCATAGTCCAGCACGCCTGCACACCTGCACAGGGACATTACTCATTAGTGTTAAACCGCAACCCAAAGTAACACCACCTTTAAGACGACCTGTCTCATGTTGTCAGCCCAGTCACAACCAACCACAACAGAGTTGTCAGCCCAGTCACAACCAACCACAACTATATATATATGCTAAAGCTAACGCTCATTCTTAATTGTATCCACCTGGCGCTTACGTGGAGGGAGGGGGGAGGGGGAGGGGGGCAACACATTACCTTGACTACGGTTGCTGACGAGACTCACAACCCACTCGTAGCCAGGCACGTTGAGGCAGTATTAATACGGAAAGGCATCTGCATCTTACGTAAAGGTTACGCTGGCATATGCCACTGTTATCGGCATCTTACGTACAGATGACAGTGGCATATGACAACGACATTTTGTTTTCAGACACTGGCATGTGCCTATGCCTATGTCATTTATATGTGCCAGTAGAAAGTAAGTTGCCATATTGTTTTCCTCTTGGGAAAGACCTCAGGACCCTATTAGATGATGCCGGTGTTGTGCCGAATTCATACTCCTCTGCAGAGTCTGACTCCCCTCGTTTGAACGCACACTACAGATGATATTTGTGATTTACGTTACGCATAAACGTTACGTTACGCATAAACCTTAACACGGATGAAAGTGGCAGTCGTAAAGGCCCCAGAGCACTGCACGCTGTTTTTTTTAAATAGCTTTTAAACCGTCTATCATAAGACCACCAAATTTGTGGTAGGCAGTTTTTGTTAAAAAATTTCCATTGCCATTGATTCAATTACCCAACACAGATTCTTGCCTATGGAAAGTAGTCCCCTTTATAATAAGGATGAGCTCAACATCACTACCATATGTTCAATAAAAATACAAACATTCAAAGCTACTGAAATGTATAAATAAGGTATAAATACTTTGTAGGTTGTAGGTTGTTTAAGATGCACTTTATGTAGTCTAATACATTTTTTTAGTGGACTTATGATGGACCATTTAAAAGCTATTGAAATAGATATTAACTGACCACCACAAATAGGTGCAAGGTATAAATACCCAGCTAAGAGTTGGAGATTGTCGTACATCATGCACTTTATGTAATTCAACATGTTTGGTGGTCTTATGAAGGACAGTTTAAAAGCTATTGAAATTAATGCAGAAAAAAAGAATGCGCAGTGCTCTGGAGCCTTTACGACCACCACTTTCGTCCGTGTTAAGGTCATTTGTAGACGGTGCCTGGAGGCCACCAAGGCATTGCAGCAGCAAGAGTAGTGCATTCAAAACGTGTTGTCTACCATTTAAAATGCGTCTATTTCTGACTTAAACAAAGTTGTATGTGTTTGTTTTGGTTGCCAGAAATAAGAATTTACATATTTTGGCACTTCTACTAATGTTCCAAAAGAATTCTGAATGTACAAACGTGAAAACAACTTTACCGCAGTTTTTCAGCCGTACGTTAGGCTATATATGTCAATGTCACCCGATGTCAATGGCATATGCCAGTGTAACCTTTACGTAAGATGCCGATGCCTTTCCGTGTTATTACCGGTACTGCAGGCATGGGATTCACTTGTTACAAATGCAAAGGAACATTTCATTCATGTTTATATAATCTAGGCTAAGTGAAAACACGTTGAATGATTATTTCAGTAAGGCAATGAAATTGTCTGATTAATTTACTGTTTCATTGTCTGATTAATTTACTTTATTTTACAGAGTAAGGGCTTAATATAATGTGTGTGTAAAGGATATTTTAATAGTTGTAATTCCATTGCATCACCTCTCAGTGTTGCTAAATGACGAAAACACATTAGAAACATACCTACGCCTGAAATGAAAGTGTCGTGGGGGTACGCACTTTCTCACGTTCAAATCACATTTAGTACATCTGACCGTTTGCGTGAAACACAGCGTACACAATGTTTTTGTAAATACGCACCGTTCGTACATGAGGCCCCTGGTCTGATACAGCAAATAAGACGGAGAGCCCCCAGTTTTACAAGAGATGATGACATTTCAACCAGACATTACACAAAGAGGGAAAATGCTGTAAACTATTTCTCAGAAACATTGTGGCTACACCCCCAGAGTATTCCTTTTATTTATTTATATATCTGTGTATAGTGGTTGAAATTCTGTAACCCTTAAATGGTAAATACAATAAAAGTCAGAAGCAGGTGGGTAAGATAATAAAGTAAAATAAATTTATTAAGCAAGTATGGATTAATTCCAGAGACCCCTGTTACAAACGCACAAGGCATCTGCCACAGAGAGCTAATTCCCCTCTCCGAACTCTCATCTCTTAACTTTAGTTCATAAGCACACAAGGTGTTCATGAGGTGAACATGAGGTGATTAAAGCATATGATTGGATGAACATGACATAAATCACACATAATTTGACAAATGTATATTGGCCCCTCCCCTCGTTTCCCATTCACGCTTGGTGATCTCATGATGGTCTGAGAGCCGACGTGGCCACTTTCATGTTGAGACTAGGAGACCAGCTGGCGTCTCCAGCGAGGTCAGTTTAGGAACATCGAATTCCCGGAATGGGCCGAGGATGTCCAGGGGAAAGACAATACAATTCTAAGGCCTACAAAATCATACCAGACACTGAATAGCTTCAGTGTCCTACTTACATGATTAACACATATATAGGTAACAACTCTAGCTTATACATCTATCAAAGCATAGCATCAGGGAAATATTAAAATTTCCACCACAATAATGATGTGTAAAGTTGAGTTTTTAAACACAGTATTTGCAAATTCTTGAAAATTGTCTGATGTTTCAGACAAGTTTCCTTGGCCTTTCTCATTCTGCTTCCAACGTCACACGAGTAAACTTGATACCAAATAAAATTTAACTTTCAGAAAAAACAACCAAATAAGTTGCTTAGAAAATATATGTAAAATATTTCTCACTTGTGGAAGACTTTCAATACATAGAACAAATATGCTTTTCACTATAATTTCAGTCATCAAAAAAAGAAGAGAAAATAAATATGAAATAAAAGATGTTTCCAAGAAAGCACAAGATGAATGACGTGAATAATATTGATATGAATCTTCTCTGCATTTTCAGTTGAAGCTAAGTCAAAAAAAGAAGGTACAGTAAACCGTGGCCTGGATCATTACAGGGCAGTCAGTCTTCCAGGACTGAAGTCTCACTGTGAGACTTTTGTGTGAGTGTTTGTTCATTTTACCTGTAGGGTCCAGAAACTCCTGATCACTAAGCAATACGTTTCTCACAGATACACTTATTTTTGGATGAGCATGGCATGTCATTCCATTCCCCTTTTTGTCCTGATACTTCTACACAGTCCTCTTCACCTGCATTATTTGGCTCCCCTGAAGCCCAGAACCTGAAAGCCAGAGAACCAAAGTCTTCTGATCTGTTTTCAGCTACATTTTCATTCTAGAGCTTCAGCTGAGTCTTCCCAAACTGTGCAAAATATCTTTCCACATAAAACAACCAGTTAAAATTTCTTTTTCAGTTTAAATTACAATATATAACACAACAGGGAGATTAAAATGCATTAGCTAGCATCTTGAATGTGTAGTTTTTTCGTAGTGGTGTACATAGATGACGCTCAACTCTACACTCTCTTACTCTGTGGTTAATGCTGAACCGTCCACCCATTTCCAGACATTCTCCGTCTGTTGATCAGTCAGACCAATCCAAGCACGCTTGCCGGCCAGTGTTTTAACTGCAAAATCCTGTACATTTGCAAATTATGAACAGACTGCTGAAGAAAAGTTAGTCACTCTGAATTCTCTCACATTCACTCACCTGTTTCGTTTTGCTGTTTATAATAATCAGGTCTGCACCTTGGTCTTGGCAATACTTCCTGCTGTCAATCCAAGTCTTCTCTCCATCAGAGAAATAATAAACGCTGGAGTCGAGTGTCTTCCATCCCAGTTTTACATGGACATCTGTTTATAAAATAAGACAATAACACTTTAGGTTATATGTATTATTATATACTAGAAATAACAGCTGGCTTCATCACTTAGTACAACAGAGTCTAATGCAGACCTGGGCAAACCACGGCCCGCAGGCCACATCTGGCCCGTTGTGCGTCCCTGTCCGGCCCGCGAGAGGCCAATCATAAATTTAACAAATATCTATGTCGTGCGTGCAATACAACTGTGACGCTTTATTCACAGTTGCGTCTGTATTTTGTATTTTGAAAAAAAACTGTATTTTGAAAGCGCTACGTTTGTGTTAATTCCATGTGGATGTACGTGCTTGTGTGTGAGCTGTGCAAGAAACACTGTAGGTGATCAGCGATAAGTTAAGGCAAAAATTATACTTTCACGAGTGAACGTAACACGCGACTCTGCACCCCTCGCACGAACCTCCGCGAACGGCGGAACATTTACGTGACAAATTATAATTGTGAATTGTGTTCCAGGTTTGAAAAGTGCTGGAATGTTGGCTAAAGTACTTGAAAATGCTTGAAATTGTAACTGTATTTCGATTCACAACAAATAGCTGACTGAACAGGGGGTATTCCAGAAAGCGGATTCAGTGAAGAAACCGGGTAAGTAAACACAGAGTTAACGAAAACTCAGGGTTTTCCGTTCCAGAAACCGAGCTTAGAGAGAACCTGAGTCAGCTGGGAAATATTGAAATGGACCTTGAAAGTGCCATAGAAGTGCTTTAAAGCTAGGTTTAAGCCTGGTTTATACTTGACGCGGCGCGAGCAGCGCGGGGGTCCGCGCGGCAAAAATGACGTAATCGCGGTGGCTCTGCCCGTGCGCGAGGGCCTTGCGCGCTGTTGATTCACGAGGTCGTGCACTTCTCGAATTTTGTAACTTTGCGCGCACACCGCGCATCAGCGCGATGGACAAAGTCATGTTTGCAGGGTTCATACACCTTTACAAGGTGGAATTAAAGCATTTGTACGTCACTTTCAAGATCCATTTCAATATTTCCCAGCACGTTAAACTTAATTAAGTTAAATAGTTATACA